>NC_081775.1:1512500-1812500 GCF_963082965.1 Carassius carassius | reverse complement strand
GGTAACTTTCCCGCCAAGCAATACGAAATTCCTCTAATTTTGTTTTCCTCCAGCTGCGTTCCATTTTTCAGGCTGCTCTCTTTCCGGTGCGAGTATGCTCATTATACCATGGTGTCAAACTGTTTTCCTTAACCTTCCTTAAGCGTAAAGGAGCAACTGTATTTAAAGTGCTAGAAAAGAGAGTCCATAGTTTCTGTTACATCATCAAGTTGTTCTGAGGATTTGGATATGCTAAGGAATTTGGACACATCAGGAAGATAACTTAAAAAGCAGTCTTTTGTGGTAGAAGTGATAATTCTTCCATACTTGTAACAAGAAGTAGAATTTACAATTTTGGCTATATGAAGTTTGCACAGAACTAAATAATGATCCGAGATATCATCACTTGGCTGAATAATTTCAACACTTGACTCTGGAATGTCGATGGGGACCTGACTTGACTCTGGAAAGTCGACGGGGACCTGACTTCATTCTGGAAAGTCAACGGGGACCTGACTTGACTCTGGAAAGTTGACGGGGACCTGACTTGACTCTGGAAGATCAACTGCGGCTGGCATCTTGTGCAGCGGCGCTGGGCTGGCGGCCATCTTGTGCACGGTCTCCGGGCTGGCAGCCATTTTGTGTAGAGATTTTGGGGCTTCAATGCTGTCCTCCGCCTCTCCCACAGTGAACGGAGAGTCACATAATATCAGTGTATAGTCCATGATGTCCCTTAAACTGCCCTTAAAATCCCCTCCAGGTAACAATGATTTAGTTGGTTCATTGAGTCCAAAACGGAACACATCCTTAAACAAAACTTCATCACAGTACTGTATTTGATATGATAGCTCACAGAACTGTTGAACATACTCTTCAGTAGATAGGGCTACTTGACGAAGGTGCAATAGCTGATCTACTGGGTCAACGATAGAGCAGGAGAGTTGACATGCTGACCTTGAAGTGGGAACGGACATCTCAGTAACGAGAGTATACCGGGCTACTGGATCCTGTTATGGCGAAGTCTTCTGTAACGAGGAGTCAGAGGCGTTTGGATCCATGTGCAGAATTTTATTAAGAGAATGGTCATACAGTCAGAAATCAGGAATGGCGTCAGGTGTGTTAGGGATATCAGAATCATTAACGGTAACAAGCAGAGATCAGGGCAGGAAGCAGAGAATCAGAGTTGGTTTAAACAATCCAAGATAATACATGGGAAGAACAAACACAAGGGAATACGCTCGGAAATGCTAGACAGGCTAAACAAAACTTCGCAGTGTGTGAGAGTGATTGTGCTGCTTTTATGTGTGTGTAAATGAGGTGCATGTGTGGAAAGGAAATTGGCTGATGATTGTGATTGGCAAGGTGATTGTGATGCAGTGACTCATGGGTAATGTAGTTCGGGTGTGGTGCAACAGTATGAGAGGTGCTAGTGTCCAAGTGACATCTGGTGGTTGATGGGTGGAATGGTCCTGAGTGGAGTGCCCTCTACTGAAGTTCATGGGCACTCCATCTAATGATCGTGACACTAACATTGTTCGGGAGGAAGACACACTCTTGCACTTCAAACCTGGTTTAGACATAACATACTAATATGCTTTTAATATCCAAATCCGTTAAAGGATTATTAGGCTGCATTAATTAGGTAAACCGGAACCGGGAACACTTCCCATAACACCCAATGTACTTGCTACAGTAGGTGGCCGGCCTATCTGGGCCTTACCGCCGCGCGTAACGCGTAACTGTAATTAAGTCGCGTGTTAAAATCATTCACGAAACTACAGCCAGGTGGCGCAAAGGGAGGATTGCGAAATGAATGTAATTGTAAAATGAGATAAAAGAAGGAAGTAAAACAACAATAACATTATGATATAACATTGTAACATTTAAAAAAAAAAACATAAATTTTTTTACAATTTGTTAATTTTTTAAATGTAGGATAGTCTTAGGCTGCAGTCTACTAAACAAAAATTAAAAGAAGACCTTTACACAAAGGATCATATGCATGCTATTTTTATTAAACAGTAAATAAATATAAGGCCTATGTATATATATATAAATAAAAGCTAAATGTTTTAATTTCATTTTCATTTCGGTTCATTCTTGGTTTAAAAAAATCTTCAGGTTCCAAATGCAGAGCGAAATGGGAACGGTCCAGCATTTAGCAATAATTAGTATTAACTCTGTTATTATTCTTGATTTTTCAAACTACCAACACTTTGCATTTTTGAATTATGCCTTATGTGTGACCAAAAATTAAGTATTATTTGTTTCAGCTGTTTGATCGCGCTGGTGCCTCGCGCGCATATTCACTGGAAACAGCAGTCATTTACCAGACATTTGGCGTGAGCACTTTGATAAAATTGTTAATTATGATTTTTTTTTGTCTGTTTCTTTTACTGATTATTTTCGGGTTAAAGCATGATTTAAACAGATTCACACTCAATCGCTTTTGCAATAATGCGTTCAAAAAAATGTAATCTTACAGTGCTACTACATTATCAGCATGCTTTCTGATTTTGAAATCTTGAAGAAGTTAATCGATCTGTTTAGATAAAATAACTGAAAAAGATACTTTTATAAAAGGTACTTTTATTTTCATCACAAACAAAATTTTCACAGCAGAAAGCAGCAATTAAAGATGTAATGCTTACAATGTTATTAGTTTGGCATGTGATATAGGGAAAAAAGTTTACACAAAATAGCTTAAACCACTTTGAAACTCTCCTGTTATTTCTTAATATTATTATTTTATATGCTATGTTATGAACATAACATTTCAAACATACCGAAATACTTTATTCACGGAGTGAAGGCGGAGCGTGTTTCTATCAGTGCGCGTGGAGGGGAAGTTGTTGCTGCTCACAGACTCTGCTGCGAGTGAGAGAGACATTTCACCTGACGAAATGAAGACGACCGCGGCAGCACAAGCACAGCACATCCGCCAAAAATCAACCTGCAGAAATGCTTGTTGATCGACTCGCCAGGCTTTACTTTTGTAGGTCGCATGGCAGTAAATAATTCGATAATTTGACCATGCGGTCAGGGCCAGCGCATGCCTATAGGCGAACTAGGCAGCCGCCTAGGGCGGCAGCTCAGCCAGGGCGGCGAGAGAGAGAGGCAGCGAGAGAGAGAGAGAGAGGGAGAGAGAGAGAGAGAGAGAGAAAGAGAAAATTATTAATTTATTGTTTCTACATTAGGTTACAATTATCTCAATTATATCAAAAGCATTTTTTACCCACTCCATTAGTATAAATTTAAATTCACTTTAAATTTAGAATAAAAATTCCTCTATTAGTATATGCGTGCAAAATACTTTAATGTATATTCAAAAATGTCAAAATGAATAAAATTAGGCTATCTGGTCATGAGTAAAAAAGACGACCGCTTTTAAATGAGAAACAATGAGGCTCCTTTTTGATCGCCTCCTCAAGCACTTTGACATATTGTTAATTATGATTTTTTTTTCATCAATACTGAAAAACACACAGCCTATTTACCTCATGAATAAAAGTTAAGCTTCAAATGGGCAACATCACGAATATGGAAACGTTTGGATTTCTCCCGATTGAGAAAGCACAACCTTACCTTATAGTAAGCTTTAAATTATTTTATTTTTTTATTATTTTTTTATTACTAAGCCTATATTATTATATAGTGCAATTATATTTATCCATTACAATTATATATTTTTAATTATTGTTTTGTTCTGATAAATTTGTTAAATTTAAAGGATTTGTTGTAAAATATTTTCTTATATTTTTTCCTCTCACAAACTCTGATTTATTTTTTAGCATGTTTAAAAAAACATGCAGCAAACGAAAATAGGTGATTAATCCGTTAAAATGAAACCTATACACGACTCATATATTTTTTTTCCTCTGACAAACTTTTTTAGCTGTTTAAAAAATAAAAAAATAAAAAAAAATCAGCAAATGAAAATAAGCGATTAATCCGTTAAAATTTGTTACTCTTGGTTAATAGTAATTATAATTATTTTATACTTCAGAACAGAGCCTGGGACTAATCTAGTCTATCCAGGGTTTTTTTTTTTGTTTGTTTGTTTGTTTTTCTCATTGCATCTGAAAATGACTTTGTTCATTACATTCACTTCACGCGCTCTGGAGCAGATCAGCCTCCTGCGATGCTCAGCTGTGGACGATTTAAAAATGTTTGATATAAAGCAGTGGTTCTCAACCCGCGGCCCGTCACGAATTCAAATGCGGCCCGCACTACATGCTGAATTAAAAAAAATCAGTGTGTAAAATTCTATTTTTTACATCAATTTAAAAAAATTATGCTACTAATGAAATATCCTAATGTTTTTATGTGAATTTTTTTTCTTCATATATTATTTTCAGACATGAGCACTGGCAAGCATTTAACGAACACATACAAGCGCGCACTTTGGCAGAATTCAATTCAAATAGTCATCAACAGCCATTAGGTAAATTGCCTTCAAGGTAAAATTGCAACTCACTTGAATAAGTTCAGGCAAATAGAAACACCATACACTACGTAGCAATCCTTAATTGAAGAAATGTGGCAAAACATCTCTGGAGAGAACCTCATATTATTAAATTCAAAAGTGCTTTCCATATTTGGATCAAAAGGCTACATTTGTGAACGCACATTTTCTGAAATGTTGCGCGTCAGGTCATGCAAGCCTGCATCTTAAAGCCTCTGTCAAACTTTCTGCGTCCGCGAGTCCGCTATGGACCGCTAGGTAGGCGTGACGTAAAAATCGTCATTGGAGAGTGTGTGCAGAGGCTCTGAGCAGACGACCGCACGGACAGGTGCGCGTGGTCAGTAGGCTTCAAAATATTTAATTTATACAGGAATTGTTCATTTTAAAAAATCTAATTATATTGTAGTTCTAATTATATTGTTAACACAAGTACATTTAGAACTTTTTTTTTACTTATAAACTCCTTGAGAATTTAAAGTTAGTTTAATAGTATTTAAATTGAAGTTTAAAAAAAGGTTTTAATTGCTTAAATTATTTTTATTAATTATTAATATGTAATCATGTTTATTCTTGTAAAAAATACGTGTTTATTCTTTAAGAAAACAAGGGGAAAATAAGGGACAATCCGAATATTTGTTTTGCTTTACCTATTTATGTAGGCTACAATTATTCAAAAAAATAAAATAAAAAATAATAAAATAATGTCATTAAAAAATACCATTGGCCTGAGTAATTTTGACCATTATAGAATTGTGACTTTAAAGATTAGTCCTTAAGGTGGTAAAAATACTGTGAAATTAATAATGGCATGGATTTTAGAGCATAACAACTGAAGGTTTATGAAACATTAGCCAATAAAGCATTTTTTTAAACAACGGAACTTAAAGTTGTGAACTAAAATATTATTTCAACCATACAGCATGTGAATAAATAAATTGCATACTTTTCATAACATTTCATTATTCATAAAATGCATAACGTTTCTGGTGTTTGGATTTGTACTTCAATATAATGAGCTCCAAGTTTAAGAATAGCCCTAGACTAGTTTCTCTCTCTCTCTCTCTCTCTCTCTCTCTCTCTCTCTCTCTTTAACAGCATTAGCTCAATGAAATGCGTCTTCCTTCCCTTAGAATGTATGTTTTCCTGCCTTGCTAAATGTTGGGCTCATGATCAATAAGTTGTATTGGCCTCAATCTGATTCAGTGAAGTCAAAACGCAGACAGTGAAGCGGAGTCCCGCGCCCTGTGAGGCGGGAACAGAGGATTCCGCTTGGTCTTAAAGCCTTCCGTAAACATCCACGATCACAAATAACAATGATTTCGTAAAATAATGATTAATTATTAATTGATGATTTGTTATTATCATTATGGTCTTGTGAAAATAATAATATGGGCTGCAAGAAAATTATGAATACAAAGAGTAGTGCTGCTGAGTGCAGGCATGTTTCAGCCCAGGTAAGGGAGGAATTAACCAAAATTGCACGTCTGCGTTATCCTTGCCTTTTATTTCAGCACTCACGCTATAATTTTTATAAGGTGACTTCCTTGGTACAGTTTTACTGATAGCCAGGTTAGCTTAGCTAATGGCAGTGACCGTGCCCGTAACATAAGCATATACAGGCTAGCGCGACCTATCTAGCATATAATGGGGAAACTCATTCAGCATTTAAATACTTGAATAACATACATAATATCATTTTAATGAACAGACACGCAGAATGGAAGTTATTATTACTTTAATTCTGAATGTTGTAAAAAAAAAAAAAAAGAAAGTTGTATTCATGACTAAGGCTTGAGTATATTGCATTTCTCCCTGTTTTTATACAGTCTATGATTTCTCCTCAATATGCCAGTGACATGTAACGTTTCCCGCTCAGAGTTTAGGCTAACTGTCTCTGTGCTCCGGGCGCTCAATGCCAGAACGACAATTTTATATTTCTTATGTTTTAAATTTGCGAAGGTGGAAATGAATGTGAGGAACATGAATTTACACTTTGAAACTGTAAAACTAAAACGGATTAATGTTTGGATTTGAATTTTAGGAAAGCTGTTGCTTGGTAGGATTAAATCCTGGTGCCAGGTTTGGTTGTCTATTTTGTCTGTCTTCGCTGACTGGTAAGTTGTATTTGCCATGGGGGGGAAGGGGTTGGGCTCAGTAGGTGATTCGTGCATTACATTCAATACTACGGAGCCCCGCACGTCACCTGTAGGAGAAAAAAATGTATCTGTGGCGACGGTTTTGCAATCCGTCCCCTCCGTTTATAAACCGTACTCACGAATTCATAAACTGTTCCCTCTGTTTAATAAATCCTGCCCATGGATTAACAAACCGTGCCCACGAATTTCCAATCCGTGCGCTCAGATTTGGTAAACCGTACCCCTCGGTTTTTGAATCTGTACCCACGAATTCATGATTTGCGCACGCTTTCGCAATCCGTTCCCACGGATTTGTAAACTGACGCATTTGTGCCTCCGCCCCCACCGGCAGATTCATTTCGGTTTATTAAACATTATTTATTATAGTATCCAATGAGACCATGATCAGCATTCACAAAATAGTCTTCTTTTTAGTGTTTATTTTACATTAATCAGCAATAGAAGACACAGCCGTCTGCGTTTGATGGCCTAAAAAAAAACGCTAAAAAGAAGAAAATGAGGGTAAGAAGCAATACAAAACAAATAATATGCCGCTTATGTTTTCATTCCTTTTCTCTCTAACTGAATGCAATGCTATTTTTGGCCTAATTATTTATTAATGGGTGGAGCTTAGTATAATAAAATCACAAAAATAAGTGTTAATGTTAAGAAAGAATTGTACACAAGCCTTTTCAAAACTGTCAAAGGTTATTTAAAAATAAAGCATTCATGAATTATTTTATGACAAACATTTTTACTGTCTTAAGTGTACTCATTTATTTAGCCTATAAATTCAAATTATACAAAATAACTTTCTTTTTATTTTTATAATTATTATATATTATTATACAGGTTATGCATAAGAAGCTTTTATCCAAAACAACTTACAAAAGAGGAAAAAAATACTCCAGTGTCAGTCACAATGCCAGGGTAATTGTACAATAATAATCAAAAGATTATCACAAATTAAACAAGATTTTGATGCACATCTTTCTTAAATCGTTACATTTCAGCTCGTACTACACTTGATAGTGAGTCACTTAAGAAACTTTGCTGTAAACCTATACCACATAATAATATTCAATAAAACTGTATGCTAACACGTAGGAGCTTGCTGCATGAATCCGTGAGTACAGTTTACGAATCCGAGAGAACGGATTGCGAAAGTGTGCGCATGATTTGTTAAACTGAGGGAACAGTTCAGTCCCTGAGGGGACGGATTGCAAAACCGTCGTTACAGATTGATTTTTTTCTCCTACAGGTGACGTGCGGGGCTCCGTACTATACTGATTACACTGATTCAGGGTTGAGGGAAATGAATACATATGCTTCGTCCCAATTCGCCTAACGTTACTTATACTATGCCCTAAAAGTACTCTTTTTGTGGAGGAAAAAGTATATACTTTCGAGTGTGTAGCAAAAGAGTATGCAAGCTTTGGGACATACTACTTTGTCATCTTTAATAGACAGATCTGTGGTGTGCATTGCGTCACCGTAAACTGGCCTGTCAATCATCTTATTACAGTTAAAATCCTCTATTAAGTCTATTTTAATTTCCAACCTTTTTGAGAGAAATGTTATAGCACTGTCATCTCCCAATATTTCTAATTTTAATGGATGCATTTTGATCAGGTCGTGGACATCAACGCAAGGAGGGAATCAGTTCTTAAATGTTTAATCATCTACTTTGGTGAATCGGTTCTTTTCCTTTTACATGAATCCTTTTACATGAATTGCTGCATCAGTGTGGTGTTATATGGAGGCAATCTGCATGTGGCACAGCTGAAGTGTTATGGATGTCCAGGTTGTTTTTAAAGGGTTTTATCAGCGATTGCAGGCCCAAACATAAATTATCATATTCATCCTCACGATCCGCTAGCTGCACACCCCATAAGCAGGCTGTCAAAAAATACGTGTCTATAGGCAGCCTAGGATCCGAGATCTTAACACAAAAACAGTCGACCACAACAGTGCTACCAACCACTCAAAGCCAAAATAGTGTTCCAACCAATCACTGATGAGATGAACATGAACATACTTTCTTAAGGCATACATTTCTGTATTACAAATCCTTGTTTTTATTGGTTCTATATAATATTTTAATTTTCTGAGATACTGAAATTAGGGTTTTGATTGTCTGAAAGCCGCAACCATCAAGATTTACACAAATTTTACTTGAAATATTTCACTTTATGTAATGGATCAATGTAATATACAAGTTTTCACTTTTTACCTTGAATTATTGAAATTTATGAACTTTTTGACTATATTCAAATTTTTTTATCCCACACACACACACACACACACACACAGAGAGAGAGAGTTTAAAACACACACGTGTCAGCATGTCACAAAGTTGATTCATGACAATTATGTTTCAGGGAGGACATTGGTATTTGGCTACATGCTTGGTTCAGAACGAGCTGTGCAAGCAGTAGTCTCTCATACACAAGCAGGCACACACACAACTGGTGTCTCACACATTTGACAGTAAGCTTCTCCTGTTTTAGCTCAGGCTATCCTTAGAAGTCTATTCACTATCCTTGGCTGCAATTTAATTTAAAGTTTTGCCTCTACTGTTTTGACTAACTTTATTTTCATCGTCTAGTCTGTGAAATTATAGCTGGCTAGCAATGGAATTTGTTGAATTTGCTTTTCAACTGTTTATTCTCTCTCTCTCTCTCTCTCTCTCTCTCTCAAGCAGGGATGTCATATAAACACTGGCACACACATAACAGGGTCTTTCTCATACATGCAGCTTATGAAATGCATAACAAGCAGTGGTGTAGTCATTTATGCTCACACAACAGGGGTTACACACTCACTCAGTTCAGGAAATGTAGAATAAGCAGGAGTGTCTCTCACACACTCAACTGGGTGTGATCAGCGCTCTTTATTCATTACTATGTATTGTCTCGCCAGGATATGCCAGGTGAAGGACTGGAGCAAACAATGGCCGTCTTCATCAGTGACACAGACACCAGGGTTCTCATTGAGTCCACAGAGGTCCTCAGGAACATGCCCTAAACCACAGCTGCTGAAGCAATGGTATTTGGATTGACATATCTGCTAAACCTTGAGTATCCAAAAGAACTGAAATTTACTTGAGTTTTTTCAGAATGTTTTAATGGAACTGGACACAAAAAAATGACCCCCAAAATATGTCGCCTCTACTCTTTTGCTTAGTCAATGGCTGACTGACAGCCTCCATTTCAGTGCTTTGATGAAAACACACACAAACACAAAGGATGGCAGAAATGCTTTCACCCCAGTCTCCACTACATTGTAATAATAGTTCAGTAGTTGTTTGTTGTTTACTGGATGTGACAATATCTGTTTTGTATTTGATTTACATTTATTTCTGCCAAAAATGTTAATTCCTGAGAGAAGCAGACTAATTGTTTTTAGGTATTTGTGCTTATTCCTGTTCTTATTTGTTCTTATTTGATATAATCACATTTTAATACTGTTATATATGAAATTCAGCTTGAAATTAACTGATCACTTGATCTCTGTCTCAGTCAATGTTTGTTTTGCCAAAAAAAGTGTATCTTAAAAACAGTGATTTTCATACAAGATTTAATAAATTTTTTAACGAATGTTTGATCTGACTCATTTAATATGTGTATATATATATATATTTTATTTTTTTTGAGAGAGAGAATTTAATTTTTTTTTTCAGTTATGTCAATTGTGAAGCCTTTTATATTGCAATGAATACATATTTCAGATCAAGTCTCTTAAAAACCTTTTTTTTTTTATTTAAACCAATTTAAAATATTGATTTACACCAAATTAAGAAAAGAGTTTGCATGAAATGCAGAAAATTAGTTTGAACTGAATGGTTTCTGAACATTAGGTTAATGTAAAATCTTTATTGTGAATGGTTACTTCAATTTTATTAAGTTGATCCAATGTTTCACTTTTTACAGTGTAGTAATGAAGCTCTGTGTTCGTATGTACAGTACACAAGACACGAACGGTTAAGACTGACTCCACTGTGTGACCCTGTCTCTCTCTCTCTCTCTCACACACACACACAAACACACACACACACACACGACACGCAAAACACAGCATTTAAACAAACTAACAGTAACTGATTCAGAAGTAGCAGATTGTCGTAGTAATGTCAAAATAACCTCCTCTCCTAGGTTCAAAAAATATAGGTTATCCATAAAATTCGCTACTGTTCTGTTGTAAGTAATCTTAAAGATTATAGTCGTAGTCTTGGTCTTTTTCAAAATACATTAAGACACTTCTTGGTAAATTAAAAGCAAGCAGTAATATAACTGATATTAAAACAACATTACAGAAGCTTACATTTATTTTAAAGAAAATAAAGTACAACTAAATAAGCAGATAACTCAAGCAAGAACATTCCATGGTGTCAGTGTAGCTACATAAACAGCACAGGCTAGTACATAAACATCGTGGGTAATACACATCCGTTAATGAGTGATTTTTATCCCTATATTGATATTTATTTTGCTCCTCTTCTTGTGCCCTTGATCATTTTCTTTTTTCACTTATTTTTTTAGAAATTATACTTTAACAGTCGTACATGCATGGTAATTAGTTTGTACATACAGACAAGTGTGAGTAATAAAGGTCATGGTAACTAATTAGATACTTTACTGTACATATGGACAAGTGGTTACAAACAGTCACATCCTTACAGTATCCGTATATTGTAACTAATAAGACACATTACTGATTTTTACATCAAGTTGGGAGGATAAACATGGACCAAGGTACTTATTGAGTAGTTGTTGGTACAGTAAGTGTAAATGCAGTTTGGGAACACGGCAGTAACTGTGCAGCACTGCATAGTGTTAATACTTAGCATGCACAGCCCTTTTAAATAGGGATTTAGACGCATGACAATCAGGAGTTGCAAGTGTAAATATGATACTGATAGCTACTGTATAATTCCAAAATCTGTCTACACAAACAATTATTAGCCATGTACGTCATCAAAAATCCCCATTGGACGAATTAGTTAAGAGAATCAGTGTTGTTAAACTGAGTTAACTGCAATGGCACTTACCATCAACTACTCAATAAGTAACTTGGTCCATGTTTATACCACCATATTGAGTACTGCATAACTTATTCTGTACGTTAACTAATAGGTACATACACCAGTATGTACAGTTCTTCAAACATTGTTTAAGTGCCCCTATTATGCCTTTTTGAATATTACCTTTCATGCAGTGTGTCATGTAGCTGTATGTGAATGTAAACTAACTAAGCAGAGTTGTGAAGCCAACAGCACACGATAAATAAAGTTATTGTTGATCAAAAAAAAATTAATAAAAGTCGGCTCGCAATCGCCTAAACAAGTCGTCAGAAATTCACATCTTATTCTGTTACGGCTCTATGTCACAAAGTAACACATTTGCATAATGCCTGCCCACAAACAGTAAAATGTCCATGTGATTAACATCATGTTGAGAAGATGCTATATCCTACCCTGTGAGAGTACCCTTGACACTCACCACTGAGAAACATCCTGCTCCTGTCATCCTTGTGATTCAGTCTCGTCGATCAGCCACTTCAGCCGTTTCATCATCAGACTCAGAGTTGGTAAGTTACTGTGTTGACAAGTCTCCAGGGCTGTCATTCTGTCATGGCAATAGGCGTTCCATTTCTGACATGCGCTGTACGAGGTAGACCAATCCAGAGCCATAGAGAGAGCTCTCTAAGGCTCTGGACCAATCACATAGGACTGCGCCGTCTGACCAATCACAGCAGTGAGAGCTCACAGAAAGGATGAGTTTAGAGAGACTGATTCTTTGAACTGCTTCTCACTAGTTGTCTATGAATCATTTAGATATTAGGTAAAATTAAATCTAGTGTCTGAGAAAACTAACATGTTTTTTTGTCCTTGCATGCATGTAAACTCATCTGTTTAGCTGTGCATATATTGAATGGGCACTGTGCGATGTCCAGACTGTATTTTATGAATTGCACTGTATTTTACGCAACCTGAAATTATTGCACTTTCTTAAAGTCATTTTAAATACATTTTTAAAACATTTTCAAAGTTCAAATCCTTGTTTTATTTTTGTGATTATTATTATTTTAGTTTTTTATGATTATTTTACTTTCTTTTATGTAAAGTACTTTGAATTACCATTGTGTACGATATGTGCTATATAAATAAACTTGTCTTGCCTATACGTAATTTATTTATTTATTAAATAAATAAATATATATATTTTTTAAAAATTGTGAAAACTGCTGTCAACAGCCTGTTCCCATCCAGCTGGCCTTTTACTGATAAAATGGTGTGCGTGATGTCATCCCTAAAAAAAATAATGATTGAATAAGTTTTGGTATATATATATAAAAAAAAAAGAATGCATAAATTATAACCTATTATTAAATTGTATAGGCCTGCATAAAATTGCTTTTAACAAGTGTCAGGAGTTGTTATTGTAGTTTTTTTTTTTTTTTTGTACTTTGTTGAGGCTAGTGACTGCATGACGTGAGGCTTTACGTCCTTGCAAGGCACAAGGGAAGAAAAAGGGCTGCAGGCATCAAGCTAAGGAAGGGCTTGAGGACTAGTAGTAGTGGAGACAGGAGAGTTTGGAGAGGTTGGCTGGGATCACAGATAATAATTCACAGTTCATATCGGGTGAAGAATCAGTCTCAGTGCTGGCTAGAACCAGTGACGATGAAGAGAGTGTAGCGATATCAGGGTGGGGTAGGGTGGAATGCTGTATTTCCATGTCCCAGTCAATGAGCCAGTCCTCCCTAGAATCAATGTCCACTAAAATTCCCACAGGGACGTCTGTTGCCGGCTCACACCCCTGGTCAGACTCCCATAGGGGCTTCAGCTCCGGGTGTTAGTGGGCGCTGTCGTCACAGGCTCCGTTCTCGCAACAGGCGGAAGCTCCCCGTCTGAACTGCAACTTAAATACAAGACAAATAAGGGCAATAATGATGAACACCTGAGTAGATTAAATTAATTACCATTACAACTAAAGAGTGGTGGGAAAACTGAACAAAGGAAGACATGTGGCTGAAGGAAAAACAATGTCAAGTCCATGAAAACAAAACTAAGTCCAAGAAAATAACGACACAGAACTGTAACACATATGACAACACCGGGCACGACAGTTGCCCCACTGCCCAGGATGTAAGTTATTTAAACTTTTATATATATAAAAAAATAAGTGGTTGTGCCAGTGCCTCACTCATGCATTTAAGCATTACTAATTTGACAATGCAGCATGTTCATTTTCCCGTGACATAGGCAACATAGGCAGTTGCCTAGGGTGCAGAATTACTTTTTTTTTTTTTTGGAAGTGCGCTCCTACACTCATATATTAAGCAAAATAATTTCGGACTGTTACTATAATTTTAGTACTGATCTATCATCAAACTGATTAAAATACTGTTAGAATAAAACAAAATTGACATCAATGAAAAATCATAAGATTTGACAATATGTCATGTTGGACTAATGTAACCACAGTCTGTGTCATGACATAATTATACTAGTCATCATAACGCATTAATTATGCATGGCACACGCATTTAAAATAGTTTTCCCATTTATGTGCTCTTAAGTGCAGTTGTGTTTCTTATTTGTTACCATGTACTTACACTTCAGTTAAGTACCTTGTGTTACCACGCATTTGCTTGTAGGTACAGTATATTTGCTACCAAAATAATTATGCCCTACTGACATGATCAGACACTTCATTAAAATAAACAGCTAACTAAGTACATTTAGAAAACAGTAGGCAACTTTTTTTTCTTTTCTTTTTTTTTTTCAAGTGATCCTGTTGTTGTATCTCTTTGCTAATATGCTTTGTGTCTGTGCAGTCTTGTTCATAATTATGTAATAAAAGCTGGAAGTAGAAAAAAATGTTATATATATAATCATCTAATTGAAAATGAAATAGCAATTAATGACAAGTTTGAGGTCGATGATTTTGCAAATGGACTTTCTGTGAATTCTCTCTCTCAACCCTGTTTGGGGTTATTCTGATGGGAACTAGTGGCGTCCCCTAGTGGTCACTACTAGACTCTCAGCAGCAGACATTCCTTTACTGAATCCATTCTTCTTTTTTTTCTTTCTTTCTTTCTTTTTTTTTTTTTTGCATGAACTCCTTGCAAGTTTCCTGGATTGGACAGGGGCGATTCTAGGATTTTTTCAACTGGGGGGCACAAGAGGGGCCACGATTAATACAGAGGGGCCAATCTTGTGTTGTTTGAACTGTATATCCAAATCATTTCAAGAGTTCAGTAACCTATAAAATCAGTAATAAACAGTGATACCCTATTATATTTTAATAGCAGTTATTCACTGCTCTAAATCAAAACAATCAAATACAATTTGTATTAACTTTTCACTTTACAAATGTGAAAGAAAAACTGTAATAAATAAAAGAATCCAATGTATGAACAGTGTACAACTCACAAATAGTAATAATAATAGAATTTATTTATAATAGCCTTATTTATATAAAAACAGAATAACGTTAATAATTCATAGAAATAAATACACAATTAATGAATTCATATAACTAATATAAATTTAATATAATAAATTGTTTTTATTTATTATCCACATCCCATTCAATTTGCATAGCAGCAGTTGCAGTAAATTTGCATTGATGAATAAACAAAATCTACTTATGTCAAGGCTAATTAATCTTGAGCATATTGATTTAAAAATATCATATATCCATACTTTGTTAGATAGCTACTTGTTCAAAAAGGTATCTTTAGTTTAACATGTAAAATATGTGGATCCTATAGAAACAGTTTAGAATAGCTTAATTAGTCCAGTGTTATTTTAGCATTAGTTACTGATTTTGCTATTTAATCATGCATTAAATATTTATGTATGATTTTTTTATTTGAGAATGTTTCTGGGTGTCATCAAATGATTTTTTGTCAATAACTTCTGTGAAAACACAGTACACGCCGAATTTGAGACTCATTTTATTTACTTTGATTGACACAAAATTCAAGAAAACTACAATATATTGTATAGCAAGTAAACATCAAGTTATAGAAATTACATACAATTTATTTTAGCCAAACAACTGTTAATACTGACCAAACAAATAAACAACAACAAAACCACTGTCCTGCAGACTAAATACAGTGGATGTAGTTCATTTTCTATGTAAAATGTGGCTTATAATGGGTTTATGTATCTGCTTCATTTAAAAAAAGTAAAATTCTGCGATTTTTTTCCAGGGTGCTGACCGCAATCGCGGAGCACCATGGTGATTTAGAACGCCAACTGAATTTATGAGAAATCTACAGACGCAAATAGACTAAAGGTGTAGTAAAATAAAGACCTATATGTGTATTTTGGAATTTTTTTTCACCACAAGTCTGAAAGAAGACATGTTATTGAAGACAAACAGCCCCAAATCTCAAAATTGACCAGTAAAAAAAGTCTCAAGTGTGGAGCGTTAGATAAACATCATACGATTTGTTTCGTCACCTCACTTAAGTGAAAAAAGTCGCTAATCGAATGCATGATTCAATAATGACTTTATTAGAATTGCAATTATAATTTTTTAAACCATTGCTTTAAATTGCGTTGTTGCCTAACTTATATCGGCGCGTTCGGCCGAAAAATTAGTAAATCGTAACGCAGTAAACCCCTTTTACATTCAGCATCAGAGGAGCATAGTAAATATAATGATTAGCATCTTGGTCTGCTCTAGGAGATAACATCGTCATCGAACCTGGTCTGTCTCACCGAAAGACGTTAACGTTAGTACCAAACACTTGTTGCACTGCAACAACTCGCTAATCGAAAAACATAAGCTATATAAAATAGATCAACTTACCGTGTGCTTTTTTTTCGTTGGAAAACAGCAGCTCGCCATTCTTGGTCCTCGTTGAGAAGCATTGCGACGCAATCATGAGTTATTTACTAAACTGAAAGATTATGATTTGAATTTGTGAGTGACAGACAAGTAGAAGGGTGGGGGCACACTGGGGGGCCAATCAGTTTTCAGGAGGGGCCAGTGCCCCCATGGCCCCTCCCCTGGCTACGCCACTGGGATTGGATCAACACTTTCTTTACAATTTAAAGATGCACTTTTAAGAAATATTTTGTACAAAGAAATGTAAAAATAAAAATGTATTATAGTAACTGGTTAAAAGCATGAATAGCAAAAGTGACTTTTGAGAGTCAACACACACACACACACACACACACAAACAGCTAGACATTGTTCCTTGTGGTATCTGGGTATTTTGCATGCTATAAAGAAAATGACAATCTATATACATTGCATCTTTGCACGATGTGAGATTTGTTTGTGTGTTTGCAGGATCAGCATTAAAGATCTCATCTTCACGCTGATGACGGTGTTGAGGACTTTAGTCTGGGTGGCTTCTGTTAGTTGGTTTTTCCTGTGTAACTCCTGTGGAGGGACTCAATAGAAACAGGCATGTTGACTCATCATTCTCGCATACCAGTGCAATATCTCTCTGTCTTTCTATCGCTTTCTTACACTCACCTAAAGACGATGTCCTCTTGTACTCATTTTAACCAACTGCTCTTTCTATAACAGTATTTGTTTTGACAGCTAATCTACATGTAAACATTTGTTCTTTCCTTCTCTCTGCCTAGGTTTTCTTCTATAAATGTCATCACTGAACAACTGTGCTACAGGTCTCTGTCTATCTAATATTCATTTCATTTTCTTTTGCTTATTAACTGTATGGCTTCTTTCATCTAAAATGTGATCTCTAATGACACAACAGGCTAGTAAATGCCCTTAGGCAGCCATTATCAATATTTAATATGAGGAGTTTTCACCACAGCAAGAAGATCTGTCAGCAAACCATTACCTTCAGACCTGTATTCTTTTCCTTGACCTGTGAGACATTACAGAATAACATAAAAGTAACAATTTTGCAGGCAAATTGTCAACAGGTTCTACAGAGTGTGCTCCTCTTTGCACAGTCATCAAGTTATTCAACACATAAATCAGCAATGATATGAAGAAAGTCATTAGTCTTGAGACAGACATCGCGGGTGAAAGGGTGAGGGCTGGTCAGGGGCATGTGCCTGGGAAGGAAATGTTTAGTCAGAATACACTTCAAATTTTTCATTGGTGTCTATAGAGAAAGATGTTTGTATTGATTGATTGATTGTCTCTGGGTGATGTAGTTCCAGCATCTAGCAGCATGGGACCTGCTCCCCTTGCTGTGACGAGACACAAAGTGCACAGTGTTGAAAACCTTAAGGTAATTTACAGGTGTGAGAAAAACCTCTGGGTTTTGCAAAGCTTTGTTTAGCTATTACTAATAGGATATTAAGCACACAAAGAACAGTTGTTTAACTTCACAGATATAACCAACTGTGTTTTTGTAACTTGTGTGTGTTTTTGTGAAAGAGAACTTAGTTTAGTACTCACATGCTGAGAAACAGCTGCTTTCTGTGCGCATGCTTCGATTCGGTTGATGTGAACTTTATTTAAATAGCACCATTAAAAACAACAACCGCTTACCAAGGTAATAAACAATGTATCAAAAACCATCAATAAAAACAAAGGTTTTTGGTTACAGGTTACACACACACAAAATCAATAACTACACTGTAATGAATTACAACCTTTGTAATCTTCGGCAAGAAGGAGGCGGGAACCGGCGGACAATCAACATGAAACTTTAATAACAAAATAAACACAAAACAGCGCACCAGCCCCTCACAGACGACTGGTGCGCGCAAATAAAAACCAAAACACAACTAAGAGCCCAGGCCTGGTCCTCTCTCGTCCTTCACTGTCGTCGCTCCAGTTTTATATCCTTCCATCTCCTCTGTGGGACTCAAGACCGGTGGTGGGTCGCAGTCCCAATCACTCCACTGGCCTCACTCGTGTTCCCACATCCCTAGGCCCCGCCCCACTCGTCACATACACAAATTAGCTAAATGCCAAAGAAAATAGATTTGTTTTGAGCTTTCCCTTGAAATCATGTACCGTAGTAGCAGTTCTGATGTAAACAGGTAGACTGTTCCAAAGTTTCAGTGCAGCAATGACTACAGCACAATCACTTTTGAGTTTCTGAACATTTAGTAGTCTTTGGTTGAATGACCTCAGAGACCTTACTAGATTGTGAAGGGAGAGTAGATCAGAAAGGTATTCAGGTGTTAATACATTCAAAGATTTAAAAAACAGTAACAACACTTTAAAATCAATTCTGTAACAGACTGGAAGCCAGTGCAGAGAAATTAAAACTAGAGTAATGTGCTTTCATTTTCGAACACCTGTAAGAAGCCTGGCAGCGGCGTTCTGTACCATCCCATCATAAAGGGAGTTACAGTAGTCTAGTCTTGTTGAAATAAATGTATGAATCACTTTTTCGAAATTCTTAAAGAAAGAAATGGTTTTACCTTGGCTATGACTCGGAGATGGAAAAACATAGTTATGACCACAGAACTAATCAGTTTGTCAAATTTAAGAGAGCTATCAAAGAACACACCCAAATTCTTCACCAATGGTTTGACAAATAGAGACAGCTGACCAAAATCCAAACAAGAGGAACTAACAGTTTCTGAAGATTCAAAAACTACAAACTCAGTTTTGCTTTCATTGAGATGAAGAAAATTTAAGGACATCAAAGCCTTTACGTCAGCAAAACAAGCCAATAGAGTACCCATGCTTCTCTGATCAGATTCCAGGGGAAGACAAATTTGGGTATCATCCTACAGAGGGGTTAACAAGAGCATTTATAGTATTAAAAAGTGCTCTAGGACTGAGACAGTTCTTTTCAATAAGATCTGAAAAATACCTGGATTATGCTGACCTTGCTGCTTTCTTTCATCCGACAGATCTGACGTAGATCACAGGTAGTATCACTGAGCCAGAACTCTGACTTTGAATTACAGTTTTTGTAATTCAATTTTTTTAGCAATTTTTTATGATCAGAAATAACATGGTTCTCTATATCAAAATCACAAACAGTTATGCCATGTGATAACAAAAGATCAAGAGTGTGAAAATGAATGTGGGTGGGGGCATTCACTAGCTGTACCAGATCAAGAGTCAGTAAGACTCAAAAATGATTTGACCAAAGAATTAGCTGGACACTAAGATAGCACACATGGAATTTAAAATCACCTAGAATTAAAAGCCTAAATCAAAATTAGGAATAATTCCCCCTAAAAAGTCTGAGAACTCATTAAGGAAGTCTTTGTGCAGTTTAGGTGGACGATAAATTACTGAAAACGCCACTTCGAGTTCGAGTATAATCAACTGACGTTCAAAGCTTAAATAGACTTCAGTTGCTAATATCTGACAACAAAACTTGTACAGTCATGACATTCAGAGAACAGACTCATATCCCTCTGAGTAGGCCAAGTTTCAATGACAAATAAGAAGTCAGGATTGCAGGAAGTAAAAAAGTCCATTAGGATAAACTAATTTTGTGTAAATTAGTAACAACAACGGGTTGTAATGTTAAATAGCTTTAATAACTAATTTTATTTTTAAAAGTATTAGTATAAAAGATACTTGCTCTCATTACTTATAACATTGATACTCATTATAGTACATTCTAACATGTTTTTTATAATTTAAGGAAGAAAAAAAAAACTTATTTAAAATTCGATTTTTTTGGTTGCTGTTGTTTGCACAGCATTTTGGAGATTCAATATGACAGTGTATGGTAGATTACAAGTTTTAATGATAGGCGGGATTAATTACAGTAAATTACAGAAATCTGTAACAGAAACTCTTCAGTGAATAGGTTATTTGCTGAGAGATTGTTCTTTTGTGACTTTACTTTGTGAATTTGCTGAACTTTATAATGTGTGAACTACACAAAATCACAGCTGAAATAATCACAATAAAAATCAATTAGAAAAGTTATAATAAATGAAGGTCCAATAATTCTACAAACACAGACACAATTTTCTTTTTAGATATTTTCCATTAATTAAAAGGAAAAATATGCTCTGCAACCAGATATTACAAATCTGAATAAACTATCACAACAAAAACAGCAAACAGTCATGTCTTAAAATGTATTTTTAGAAGCTTTCTTATAAGTGAAAGGAGTTTCTAAGCTCTAAAAACTGCAGCGCTATTTTTTGACGTAATTGCATGAAACTGAAAGTGTACAAATGCTTAAAATTCAGAAGAATGTGTGGTATGTGGTCCAACAGGTGCATTAGTTCCTCTCTCTCTCTCTCTCTCTCTCAGACACTCACACACACACACACCCCACATAACATAATACATTTACTCCCCTTGCAGTTGGTATGTACAAAAACTGTTGTCTTGTTTGTCAAACATATATAGCAGTGCCATGTAAAAGGAAGTCAATGGCAGCTAAACTATGAATTAACATAACCTTTGTATGTGATATTAATAAATAGCTTAAATAATAAGTATTTATTTAGATATGTCTGTCCATCATTTTATTTTTCAGCTTTTTACTTTCAGTCATATCATGGTCATTCATTGATTTTGCCAGAGGCTGTTCTGTATTTCAACATCTTTGAACATTTCCAATACTTCCAAAGGCCCCATAATATGATCATACATTCTAACAAATAAACAAACAAAAACCTGAAATAACAGGACTACATAAAACATAACATTCTCATTACACCATCTTTTTTAGAAAAAGCTCTCCGTGACATTTTTGTTGTAGGCTCTAACATTGTCAGAGACGAGAGCGACACGTAAATTATTCCAGAAGAGCGGCTGCACTCGTGGGTTCTTGGGCCAGGATATAACAGATTTTTTGCAAAGCCGTTTTCTCATCTGAAGGTATTTGAATTTTGGAAAGAGAAAGTCCAGCAAAACTAGAACTGCAACATCCACTTTCTCATCTAGAAGGCGCTGCTGAACAAGGAGGAAGGCTTGTCGGACAACCCCACTTTCGTGAGAACAGCCACTAGGGCTAGTCAATACAAACACGGTCTTTCTGCTGTTGTAAACGGCCTTGTGGAGATTCTCTATGCATGACACTCCAGGCAACCAGTCACGTTCCTCTAGACAAAGTCGAAAGCGCCATCTCCCTCTGTTCTCCAATCTCACAACCATTTCCTTGTAGATCCAATCCCTGACTGCCTTATTACTCGTATCAAAGACCACAAATGCATCGTATTGGTTATCCATCATGCTGCCGCCATTAACTGGAGTGTGTCCCTTGTGTCCAGTCCATAAAATCTGGATGCAGTACCACAGGTCCCAACCATAGAGATGCTTCAGGAGGGGAATGCTGGTTGCTGCCAATGTCAACCATAAAGTACAGAAGAAAGCAACACTCCCAAATATCTCCTGGCATGAGTGAAGATCTATCGAAAGGACATTAACACCAGCCAATGACTCTGGATAACCACAGTGAACCTCTGTGGTGAGGTGTGGGATATCCAAACTAGTTTCTCTGAGAAATTTTGCAAATCCAGAGATAACGCAACTACAAGTAAAAGGATTGGCATGCAGCACGAGTTTGCAGGATGACTTATTTTTATGTGGCCCAGCAGGACAGAACGTATAACCTGTATGGAATGACAAGGGAAGAGCCTGCACATCAAGGACCTTCAGCTGGTTGTGATTAAGCATTAAGTTTTTAAGATTTATTGCCTGACTAAGGAAAGCCTTTGGGATCACAACTAGTCGATTGTGACTTAGGTCCAGGCTTACGAGACGGAGCTCAAAATGAATATTAGGTAAGAATGAAAGCCTGTTTGAACTAAGGTTCAGGTGGCAGAGCTGTTCAAGAACTGAGATGTTGCCCCAAGGGAAATAACTCAGCACATTGGAGTCCAGTCTTAGCATCTGGAGGCTTGGAGGCAAGTTTACAATTACCTCTGGGGGGAATGATTTGAGCTGATTTTCAGAAATGTCTAAGTGTGTAAGTTTAGTAAGACCCTGAAAGAAATGCAGGTATTGGTTACGCCTAGAGTCCCACATTATGTCCAAACGATTTCCAGAGAAATCAAGATACTTTAGAGAAGTACTATTAAGAATGTTAGAGATTCTGAGACCAATGTGATTGTTTGCTAGACTCAATATTTTAAGAGATGTTAAGTGTGAAAGGAATGTGAAGCGATGCCCCATACCCTTCATTACAAAGTGGAATTCGTTTTTGCTGAGGTCAAGAGCTTTTAGTGTGCCACTTATCTCCTGGAAGGCCTTTTCAGAGTACAGGTCAATGCGATTGTTAGCCATATTCAGGTAGGCTAATTTGCTTAAATCTGTAAACTGTTGGCCATTTAACGTTTGACTTATGTAATTGTAGGACAGATCTATGCATACCACTTTTTCCATACCTCTAAATGTACTTGCATTCAGCCATGGGATGTTGTTTTGAGAGAGGTCAAAATACAGGTTTTTAGAGCAGATCTGCTTTTTGAAATGCCACATAGAATAATAAAAAAAACATTGATCTTCTCCAGAGCCCTGCATAGTGTTCAGCTCTGAGCTTGGTAGGATGACTTTTTGAGTTTGCAAGTTAAGCTGTCCATTGCCACGTTTTTCAAGGGTTTGGTAGTTGTTTGGTATGTCTTCAGCAGTGCAGGTTGAAAAGCATGAACTGAAAGCAAGCATGTTTTGGGAAAGGCCCACCCACCTTAATGTTCTCAGCTGGCTTATAGCATCCATGCTAACAGAGCAGATGAAATTCATGCGTAGCTCTAGGAACTCAAGTCTTGGCAGTTTAATCAGAGGTGCAAGGCTGTGGTTTGACAGTTCTCTGAAGAATAGTCCACTAAGGTACAACTCTCGTAGAGCTGTCATCTTCTCTATGGATGGTGACAGAATCAACTCAGAAAAGGATTTCAGGGGTTCATAGTTATAAAGAAGACTGAGGGACACAACATTTTGGAGCTCTTCATAAAAGGTGCCATTCTGGATGGCGTAGGCTAAAAAGTTGTCTGATAAATCTAACACTTGGAGCTTGTGGAGTCGTACAAAGAGATGCTGAGGAATTGTATGCAGTGAATTGCCTCGCAGGCTTAAACTAATTAGAGTGTCCCTTTGATCCAAAAATGCATCCGGGTGCAGATACAAAGACTGGTTGTTAGGGCATGGGAAACAGGGCTCAGAAGCATGGTCACACCTTTGGCAATTCCACCCTAGGTTAAGTTGTCGCAGATTTGTAAGATTTGCAAAGGACTCTTTATTGATATACGTGATCTTGTTCTCTCCCAAGTCTAGACTTTCTAGTGAAAGTGGAAGATATGGGGGAACAATGGTCACATTGTTGTAACTCAGTGTAAGGTTCAGAAGCTCAGGTAGATCTTGAAACACACGTTGGTCGATAAAGTAAGACTGATAACATGGGTTGGCGTAGAAACAATTCTTGTTTAGCAGGAGTTGTTTTAGTAGCCGTGTACCTAGAGGCTCAACGATATGAAAGATGTGATTAAATTCCAGTCCCAGAATCTCAAGCTGCGTTGGTAGAGGAGGAATGGTCTTCAAGCTGTTCCCTGCTAACTGCAGGGAAGATAGGTTTTTAAGTCCGCTAAATGCATTAGGGTCAATTTTCAGGCTGCATGAAGGCCATCTCAGCTCCTTAAGATGATCTGGTACACAGTTCCACATTAAACTGAGATGCTTGAGATTTGATAATCCAGAAAATGTGGTACCTTTAATGTGGTGTATATGGTTTTCATTTAAGTTGAGTGATATAACAGAGAGGGATGTGAATTTAGGGACGTTAGCAAGACGTCTGCGCTGACAATCCACATTTATGTGTCCATCCTTGGTAGTGTGAATTTCACATGGATAGAATTCAGGATGTAAAGTTGCAAAAAGATGAAACTGATTCAGTATGAAAGCCAGATAAAACATGTGTCCAAACATGGCCTAGAGATAAGAGAACAAGAACATTAGTAAAATAAACAATCAGCTATATAAGTTAAATTTACTTTTACTTTTTAATATGCTATATTCACAAACCTTTGAGAACTGCAAAGTACATTACATGGGCTCAGTGGTGTAATGCAATTTTGGGAGTGTCTGTACTTTACTTAAGTATTTCTATTTCTATTACTTGAGTATTTATATTTCAGTAAACTTTACTACTTTTACTCCACTACATTTCCTAATTAAAATGTATACTACTCTTGCTCCAATACATTTTCCTGAAGCATATTTGTTACTTACTACAAAATAGAAGTCAGAAGAACACAGACTATAGGAAAGCAGGTTTGATGAATCAGTGGTCTGGCGTTTGCAAGTTAGACTCCTAAAAAACACATAAACAACTGAGGATGATTGAGTTGTGGTTTTAAGATTGATGTATACACTTTTTTTTCCTGGTTCAGAAACAGGGGTACCATTCACTATGATTATACAGATTTGAACGAATAGGACAATTTTGAATATAACTCTGAATATGTTTGTCTGAAAGAGGAAATTCAGATATTCCTAGGATTCCTTAAGGGTGAGTAAAACACAGGCTAATTTTCTCTGTACTTTCAATTGAGTATGGCTTTCAGGTACTTTATACACCACTGCATGGGCTGTAGCGTTAGTCAAAAGTGTTAGGTAAATAAGACAATACAACCATATATACAACCCGAATTCCGTAAAAGTTGGGACGTTTTTTAAATTTTAATAAAATGAAAACTAAAGGAATTTCAAATCACATGAGCCAATATTTTATTCACAATAGAACATTAGATAACGTAGCAAATGTTTAAACAGAGAAATTTTACACTTTTATCCACTTAATTAGCTCATTTAAAATGTAATGCCTGCTACAGGTCTCAAAAAAGTTGGCACGGGGGCAACAAATGGCTAAAAAAGCAATCAGTTTTGAAAAGATTCAGCTGGGAGAACATCTAGTGATTAATTAAGTTAATTGATATCAGGTCTGTAACATGATTAGCTATAAAAGCTTTGTCTTAGAGAAGCAGAGTCTCTCGGAAGTAAAGATGGGCAGAGGCTCTCCAATCTGTGAAAGACTGCGTAAAAAAATTGTGGAAAACTTTAAAAACAATGTTCCTCAACGTCAAATTGCAAAGGCTTTGCAAATCTCATCATCTACAGTGCATAACATCATCAAAAGATTCAGAGAAACTGGAGAAATCTCTGTGCGTAAGGGACAAGGCCGGAGCCCTTTATTGGATGCCCGTGGTCTTCGGGCTCTCAGACGACACTGCATCACTCATCGGCATGATTGTGTCAATGACATTACTAAATGGGCCCAGGAATACTTTCAGAAACCACTGTCAGTAAACACAATCCGCCGTGCCATCAGCAGATGCCAACTAAAGCTATATCATGCAAAAAGGAAGCCATATGTGAACATGGTCCAGAAGCGCCGTCGTGTCCTGTGGGCCAAGGCTCATTTAAAATGGACTATTTCAAAGTGGAATAGTGTTTTATTGTCAGACGAGTCCAAATTTGACATTCTTGTTGGAAATCACGGACGCCGTGTCCTCCGGGCTAAAGAGGAGCGAGACCTTCCAGCATGTTATCAGCGTTCAGTTCAAAAGCCAGCATCTCTGATGGTATGGGGGTGCATAAGTGCATACGGTATGGGCAGCTTGCATGTTTTGGAAGGCTCTGTGAATGCTGAAAGGTATATAAAGGTTTAAGAGCAACATATGCTTCCCTCCAAACAACGTCTATTTCAGGGAAGGCCTTGTTTATTTCAGCAGGACAATGCAAAACCACATACTGCAGCTATAACAACAGCATGGCTTCGTCGTAGAAGAGTCCGGGTGCTAACCTGGCCTGCCTGCAGTCCAGATTTTTCACCTATAGAGAACATTTGGCGCATCATTAAACAAAAAAAACGTCAAAGACGACCACGAACTCTTCAGCAGCTGGAAATCTATATAAGGCAAGAATGGGACCAAATTCCAACAGCAAAACTCCAGCAACTCATAACCTCAATGCCCAGACGTCTTTAAACTGTTTTGAAAAGAAAAGGAGATGCTACACCATGGTAAACATGCCCCGTCCCAACTATTTTGAGACGTGTATCAGAAATCAAAATTGAAATGAGCTCATTTTGTGCATAAAATTGTAAACTTTCTCAGTTTAAACATTTGCTATGTTATCTATGTTCTATTGTGAATAAAATATTGGCTCATGTGATTTGAAAGTCTTTTAGTTTTCGTTTTATTAAAATTTAAAAAACGTCCCAACTTTTCCGGAATTCGGGTTGTACATTATATAGCATAATTGCAAATAAATTCATTTTGAATATTTGTTATTATTATTTCACAGGGTTTCTTTTACATAGTATTGAATATGTGATGCTGCAAGTTCTTTGTTGCATTTTTCCATTATTTAAAAAATATTTAAAACACACACACACACACAGATACAGACACACACACAAATAAAATCACTTACCAAAGGTTTGCAGTCCAAAACTCCACAACACTGTGTATATTTTGCATTCACCAGGGAAAGCCAAGATACTAAATGAAATGCTAGGTCTAAGTATTTATATTAACAATGTGCACCTTTTCATGGAAGTGAAAGAAAAATCTGCAGTATGTGAAAGTCAATCTCCCACACACACGCACATAGTCGAGGAACAGATGTTCAGAAATGGTGACAAAATGGAGTAGTAATAGCTATTCTTGGATTAAGATTAGTTACTGAAAAAAGAGAAATGGATTAAATGACAAGCGATTTTGAGGAGTGGATAGCACAGGGCTGTCAGGGCTATAGCCCAAACTATATATTTTTTTCTCTAGCACAGAACCAGAATTGTTGGTTGTGTGGTTTCTCCTTTTATTGCATAATTATAGCAGTTGGTGTTTTATGGGTGCTTTGTTTAACTTCTGTTCCAGAATAGCAGGTTCAGGATGAATATCTGTGTTATATTCATATCCAGCTTCCACCAAACACCTGAACAAAAACACACTCAAAGCCATTAGCTATCACAAATATCTACTGGTCAATATCACAATACATGAAGCATATTTTACCCACATATCAAAATCTTTTTTTTTTTTTTTTTGATTTTATGCATATTACATCAAGCACACCCCTCAAAAAAGTACTGTATTAAAAAAAAGTATTTTTATATCATCATACTATGCATTTAAGAATAAATAAATAAATACAAATAAAAAATAAAGGTTAACACTGTATCTCGATAGTCCACTTTATACTAACTATAAGTAACTTTGCAACTACGTCAACTAATTCTCATTCATTTGCAACTACATGTCCACTAACTCTCAGAGTAGACTGTTAGGTTAGGTTTAGGATTAGTAGAATACATTGAAATATACTTTTAAAGTTTCTCATAGTCAGTGTGTTGTGGACCAATCAAAATATAGTTTAAGAAGACATTAAGTAGACGGTCTACTAATACTCTAAATACTGCTAGTTGACATGTAGGTGCAAACAGGGGTGTAACAGTTGGGGAAGGGGTGTGGATTTCAATGAACATAAAATGTATCCAAAGCAATTTTTGAAGAGGAGTAAGGATATGTATTACAGAGAAAAGCCTTACTACTATTAGTGCAGCAGGGAGTCTGTGCCAAATTAGACAATTTCAAGCTGTTGTGGTCACGCTGCGACACCACTCATGTCCAGTGTTGCCATGTCCGCAATTTTTGGAATTGGGCAACTTTATCATGGTTGCTGCGATTGTCTTTCATGTCTGTTGGTTGAAGCAACCCCAATAGTGTGTATTTCAGCACCTGTAATGCCATTATTACCAGGGGCACCCCTCAAAATGCAGTTAGTTTGGGCTAGTTTTGAGTAGCAGTTGGGCAGGTTTCATAGTCCTGACGTCACACACTCTATGCACACTTGTTTTGTATACTAATAGTAATGTAAAGTAATATTAGTAATAGTTGCAAACTGTTTTATTTAGACTTTAAGTCTATGGTAATTTATAAATTACCTCAAAGGCCATACACAGCTTTTCCTTTAGATTGCCAGGTTTGAGCACAGGAAAAAATGCAATGATTTGTTGATATTAGCTCAATTAGCTTGGCTCAAGACCAAGGGGTTCTCCCTGAGGGGAAATCCTCTTTGCATGCTCAAGGTCACACGGAGGTCGTACGTGCCTTAGATATGTGGAGGAGATCTTGGTTCTTGTCTCAGGGCCCAGTACTTGGAGCTTCTTGTCGCCACGTAACACTAGTGACGGATGCGTCCCTCACCGGCTGGGGTGAGGCTATGAGTGGCCACCTTGCCCACGGTCTGTGGAGTGGCCACCTTCTGACATAGCATATCAACTGCCTGAAGATGCTTTGAAAACTATATTACTTTCTCCCAGACCTAAGAGGTCACAATGTGTTGGCGTGCACCAACAAAACAGCGGTGGTCTCTTATATGAACCACCAAGGGGTCTGTGCTCATGCAGTTTGTACAAACTAGCGTACCAGATCTTTGTGTGGTCCCAGGGCAAACTCCTCTTGCTGAGGGCAGTTCACATTCCTGGGCATCTCAATATGGGAGCAGACATTCTGTTGAGACAGGGGCCAAGGCCCGGGGAATGGAGGCTTCACGTACGTAACCTGGGCAATTTAGTCTGTCTTAAGCAGGGGTTGGCAACCTACGGCATGCGTGCCAACAGTGGCACACAGAGGGATGATCGTTGGCATGTGAGCAATAGGGAAAACTGCATACTGACGCATCAATTAAAGCAGCACATTTTAAACTGTTTTATCAACACTGTCTCTGAAATACAATAACACACAATCATGTTGGACTAAATATCAGCACATTTATTCACTGGCACTCAGATCTTACTGTATTGGCTGTTGTCCTCCTCAGGAGGCTGCTTGAAGTTTAACGTCTACCAGCTGATACCCAACGCCCACCTAGTGCTCAACTGTAAAAATAACAAATTTTACCTCTTCCCAAAAGGGAAAACCACAAACAATCAAGAATGCATGATTATATGGTGTCATGGCTTTGCAATCAAAAAATGTCGTTATAATGGAAGTCAATGGGGCAAAAACAGCCACCAACAACAAATTAGGGCGAAAAAGATAAAATCGAATGCTGCACAAAAACTAACAATGCATCAAAGCCAGTCTTGTTACTAATCTTTGACATGCCCAAGACTTTGATAAAAGGTAAAAAAAATATCCAGTCCACAATCACTTTTTAAATCGAAAATATGTAATTTTGTGTGGGTTTTTTTCCCAAATCAGTGACATCATTTATGAACTTGGTAATTAAAGAGTTAAATTCTTGGATTTTTTTTTAAACATTTGGTAGTTTTGATCAGGACTGAGGTTGATTAATAGATTTATGCCAAACAAAATTGAAAAAAATATTTATCTGATAAATTTTTACAGCAGTTTAATTTAGTGGATGTTTTCATCCACGTACATAACGAAAGGGTAGTGAATTTACCCAGAGTGTACCGTTGAGATTTTGAAAAATTTCAAAATAAGATTTGTCACCAAAAATCATTCCATTAGCTTAAACACAGAGAAAGTTGTGGCCAAAATAAGACTCAACTTTACCCCCTAGTGGACGAAAATGTCCCTAACAACACATAAGGGTTGAGACCAACTGTAGCCACTCGTCTTCACAAAGATTATTATTATAATATCTGCGACTGATGTCGTTGACTAAATGATGTTCTCATTAACAAGGTTCAGGAGGAGCGTGTCAGATACTTAGCCTAATCAACACAGGTGGACCACAATCTAGTAATCAATCCCACAGTATAAATATCGCTGACTTACCTCTATCCATTGATGGTTAATCAGCATTCGATTCGCTCTGTCTGTCATCCTATCACAGACCCAATCTTTCTTCCAATGAAGAGATCTGTACCGGGGATTTTTTAGTTCTGCCACTTATTCAGGACCCATGATCACTCCTACATCGCCAAACAGGGCCGCCGAACACCATTAAGCGTTATCGCGACAGCTGCTCTTCTCGCAAAGCCACACGTTGTGGCCAATAGACCGTGCAAAGCGCCAAGCCTGAGCTCGCCTCGCTCCCGCTCAAACCGGGCTCTCCTCGAGCGCTGGATCGCAGCAGCAGCAGGCATTCAACCAGCCTGGGCCGCACCCCAGTTCTCACCGCAGCAAGTCTCTCTCACTTCCCGTCGTGGCTCAGCCTTTTCACCGCGGCTTTTCTGGCCGCAGCAGCCTTCCCTAGCGGCGCAGACTGCCTGCCGTAAATCAATACATTCTCCAGGTGAAGACGCTAACGCATGTTTTGCAGCTAAAGTTGTTAAACGACGTCACAACGTAATTCTGTCAGATGACGATGCCATTTAACCACGAAGCCAAGGCATTTTTTCAAGGCAAGCCATCCACATCAAAATGTGGGACGTTACATTTGCCCTACCGTGCATGTTTAAACCTCACTGAGATGATACAGACATAAGTTGAATGCAATTATTCTGGCAGGATCTATTTATTTAGGTGAGGCAAGTTCATTTATATGGCACATTTCGTACACAATGGTAATTCAAAGTGCTTTACATAAAGCAAAAATAAAATAATTATGAAGGAAAATAATAATAAATAAATAAAACAAGCAATTTTAAAACTTTTAAAATGATTTTAAAAAATGTACTTATCTAAAATGATTTTAAAAACCGTTAGAAACAGAAAATGATTTTGCCAAAAAAAAAAAAAATTTTTAATAAATAATAATAATAAAAAATAATAATAATAATAGTGTAATCAGTTCGGACATTGCACAAGTGCTCATTCAATAAATGCACAGCTTAACATATGAGTTTTAAGTCTAGATTTAAATGTGACTAGTGTATTAGCACATCCGATCTCTTCTGGAAGCTGATTCCAACTGAGGGCGGCATAGTAACTAAAGCGGACTCCCTTTGTTTGCGTGAACCTTTGGTATTTCATACTGACTCGATCCTAGTGATCTGAGTGCTCTGTTAGGTTAATATTCAGTGACCATATCTGCAATTTATTAAGGGACATATTTCACCATTTACTTGCGTGATCACTCAGAATTTATCTAAAACACAACTACCCTCGTGTTTTGCCGCAGGACAGCAAGGGTGAGTAAAATTTTCTGTTGTCTTTTCAGGACTGTAATATGAAAAGCACGCAAAATAAATATCTTTCGAATCTGCTTGAAAGTGAATAGCATATAACTGCAATCATCTTTACCATTATAACCACGTCTGTTGGTACAATGTTTTACAAGACTAAACATGCTTCATCGTTTTCAAAGCCTCTGTTTCCACAGTCCATACTACAATGCGAAAACAGCATTCCGAATGTATCCGCTCTGGAGACAGTTTAAAAAGGCAAGAAGGCCAAAACGAGTGGAAAACATGCTTCCAGCAGGAACGTACTAATGTGGACAAGACTTGAGGAATTGTCAAACCAGGCAACCAATTGCTAAGCTGGCAACACAGTAGGCTACCCAGGCACTTTTTATTTTTTTTTATTTTTTTTTAGCTTGCTCCATCAATTGTTACTAACCTTTCTACTTTTCCTGCAGCCAACAACTACAGCAGCCGAAGCAAGCTCAAGCCGCAGGCGGCTCAAGAAGCTATCTCTCCTCCTCCTCTCATGCTCCCATTTACTTCGATGTTCCGCCTCACCCTAACCATCCTTAAGACCTATTAGCGGTCAGACCAATTCCTTATCAAAGAAGCTCACCGAACCCTCTACCTATATCTCCCCACTGCCGCAGCAGTGTCTGCTCCCGCAGGAGCCTCAATCTATATTTCTCCACTGCCTCAGCAGTGTCTGCTCCCGCAGGAGCCTCTGTCTATATTTCTCCACTGCCTCAGCAGTGTCTGCTCCCGCAGGAGCCTCTATCTACATTTCTCCACTGCCGCAGCACTGTCTGCTCCCGCAGGAGCCTCTATCTATATTTCTCCACTGCCTCAGCAGTGTCTGCTCCCGCAGGAGCCTCTATCTACATCTCTCCACTGCCGCAGCAGTGTCTGCTCCCGCAGGAGCCTCTATCTACATTTTCCCTACTACTGTAGCAGTTCTCGCTCCCGCAGGAGCCTTGAAAAAAAAAAAAATCATCATACTGTTCCATAGAACAAACTCAATGTAACGCATCGCTAACAGTCTAACGCACATGCTAATCATATCAAAAGCCTTCAAGGGCCCAAATGTTCCGGACAATAGTTTCTACACGTCACTGTACAACCTAGTCCTCATTTTGCTAAACATTTAATTCAAACGTACACCATCTTTAATATTGGACAATTGTTTACAACAGGCATGCTACAGCAATCATAAGTCATGACCTCAAATGTTGCTATACGTTTCAGCTATTCTCCGAAATAATCTGTACAGATTTCCCCTATAGGGGGGACGAAAAAAAAAAAAACCTGCTCATGAACCCTTTTGAAGCCCCGCCTTCTCGTTTTCTCATTAGCCCACTGGAGTGGTTAATCTGAAATTTCTTAACCAAGAATTTGAAAACTCTTAATCAATCCGTCACCTCCATATAATTTGCCTTTTAAAAGCATAGTCACCTCGATGGCTCTTGATGAATTCTCTCTCACAACCGTAGAACAATGATCACGCAATCAATATGGAGAGAGAAGAAGAAAATAATAATAATAATAATAATTTAATAATAATTCTTAAGTTCTCTGCTGGGAAAGGATGACATCACCTCTGCTTTAAGCTATGCCCATGCATCCAGATTCATTTCACTTATTCGAGGTACACTGACAGGACAGGGAATTCCATTTCGTCGTACGCTTAACTCCAAATGCAAGCCGATCAAAGATTTTCTGACATTATCAGAAGCAACGTATTGAATTTGCTAAACCACTACGCAAGTAACCCTCATAGCATCCCCTTTAGACAACTCAAATTGCTCTGAGTATTGAACTCTCCGCCAGGTGCTGCAAGCGCTCCCAGTAAAAAAAAAAAAAAATACAAAATAAAAATAATAATTAAAAATAAAAATAAAATAATAATAATAAAACAAAATAAATACGTTCTCCAACTACCGGCAAGAGCCCTCCCGGTCAAGCATCCTTGGCCTTCACGTCCGACTACAGGTGTACCCATTCAGTGCCGCAAACATTGATCTCCCACTGAATGCCAGCGAGAGCCTTCTGGCTATACAACCTTACCTTTTCGATTTACAGCCAGCATAGGCTTACCCGTTCGATGCCACATGCTCCCATTGACATCGTTGAGAACCTCCCAGCTAAACAAACTAACTTCCCCGGTCGTCGAGACTTTCCCATCTGGTGCTGCGAGTATTGAGCTCCCACCAAATGCCGGCGAGAGCCTCCCAGACTAGACAACCTTACATCTTCTATTTTATGGCCAGCAAGGCTTACTCATCCGATGCCATGTACTCCCATCGAATGTCGGCGAGAGCCCACCAGCTACATCCATAACTTCCTCTTTTACTGTCGTCGAGTCTTACCTATCTGGTGCCGCGAGTATAGAGCGAATGCTGGTGAGAGCCTCCTGACCACACAACTTTACCTTTCCGTCTTTCATCCGGAGAGGCTTACACGTTCAATGCCGTGAGTACAAGCTCCCGTAGGATGTTGGCGAGAGTCTCCCGGCTAGACAAACTTACCTTTTCCTTTTCAGAGAGGCTTACCCGTTCGATCGTGTGTGCTCCCTTCGAAAGTCGAGGAGAGCCTCCTGGCCAGACAACCTTATTTTCCAGTCTCCCGGCCACATGACTTTACCTTTCCATTTGACGATAGGCGAGGCTTAACCGTCCAACGCCACGAGTCTCAACCTCCCGTCAAATACTGTAAAAAAAATACCCTCCGCTACCCTCACATCTTTTCCCCCCGCCTGGCGAGGCTTACCCGTTCGATGTTCTGAGTTGATACCCCATCGGATGCAGCGAGAGCCTCCCAGCACGGGTTTTCTTTTCCTCTCCCCATCCGGTGAGGCTTGCGTGTGCTCCCGTAAGACATCAGCGAGAGCTCTCCCGGTTGGGTTCCATACTTGCTGGCCGCAAGCGAGTCTTATCCATCCGATATCGTGAGTATCGACCTCCCGTCGGATGTCGCAAGAGTCTCCTAGTCGGTCAGCCCAAAAACCTTTTTATCTGCCAAACCGAGAGGACCCAGACGTCCGTCGTCCTGAGTCTTAATCTCCAGTCGGAGGCTTCATAGGCTCTCTCGGTCAGCCATTTGCCCTTCGGTCTCTGAATAGCAAGGGCTTATCAGCCAGTAGGGCCCGTACGCCGACACCGTGACCTTTTCCAGTCGAGGCAACTCGGGCCCTCCTGGTTGGGCTATACAACCACGCCGCACCTCCTCATTGGCCGGTAGGACTCACCATTCCAACGCTGTGAGCCCCCGTTGAGCATCAGCTCGAGCCCTACCGACCGGGCGCCTCTAACCACATAGCTAACCACGTACCTGTAGCCGGTAGGGCCTACCTTCCCAACGCTTAAGTCGGTCCCATTGGAGTATGTAGGCTCTTCCGGCCCACCAATGAGATCACTTCTCAGAAAAAGAAATCAGCCCCCGCCAGTACTCAATGCTATTTTGGGGGGCGTCCTTAATCTGGCGGCTGTTCTCTTGTCCATTTGCTTTTTGGGGGGTACTCTAGGTTAGGCCCATTCCCGAGCTCGGAGCCCATCCCCGGACAGCACGCCAAATACGCATACCATACCTCAGCTAATTATATGTAAGCGCGTCAGATACTTAGCTTAATCAACACAGGTGGGCCACAATCTAGTAATCAATCCCACAGTATAAATATCGCTGACTTACCTCTATCCATTGACAGTTAATCAGCATCCCTCCACCACCCCATCTCCTCACTTCGAGTTCACGTAATAATGAGACGGGGAAGGGGGGGGGTACTCTAGGTTCGGGCCATTCCCGAGCTCAGAGCCCTTCCCCGGACAGCACGCCAAATACGCATAACCATACCTCAGCTAATTATATGTAAGCGTGAACTCATGAACTGAACCAGTTTCCAAATATGTAGGCCTATTAATTTAAACAACAACAACAAAAATCACAAACATGACATTTCTGGATAAAATGATTGTACACACTTTAATTATACCTAATATATTTGAGAAAATATGATGTGGGATTGCAGTAGGCAATCTTTGTACATTTACTGTAGAATGATGAAATGAAAACTATTAACATACTAATAAAATTTTTAATAACATCTGTTTTGGAATTAATAAAGCCATATTTAATTTTCGTTCTAACTTCTACTGTGGTTTTATATGTGGACAGGTTATAGACATAGTTCTATTATTTGTCAATGTTGTGTGATTTAAGTGACAACTGATGCAAGTTCCCGTCTGTGTTTTGCATTAGCTTTAGTTGAGCAGATGTGGATTAGTGACCTGGTCTGAGAGATTCTTTCTACACAGCAACCAACTTTATTGTTTGTGTAGCCTATTGTAATCTCCAACAGTAGTTAGGGATTGGGCCTATTGTAAATGATTTTAGGTTATGTTGACAATGGGCACATTCATGACAGTGATGTGGTAGTTTTACTATGCATGGTTTCCACTGTGTTCTATGGTTTATTTTTAGATAGGATTAAAGAAAAGAAGACTTAATATTAATAATGGACTTAATATTGAGTCCATTATTAAGTGCTCTGCTCGCTCACTTTTCTCTCCAGCCCGACCAAAAATGTATTTCTGGCTACAGGTACGCCACTGACTGCAAGATTTATCCTGGTCTTTTTCACTTCATTAAAATTATACCAAACAAAACTAGGGATGCACCAGATGACCAGCCATCAATCGGAACCTGCTGATTTTTGCTTATATTGAGCGATCAGCAACGTTTTTTTTTTTTCAGCATACAGCCGGTGAGTCCCATGAATCTTATTCTCTCTTATGCTCTCAGACAGCAAATGCAATGAGTTTGCATCCTTCTTTTCTGAGAAGATCATCAATATCAGGAAGGCGATTAGCACATCCTCAAGTAATGCAGAGGTCAGACAGATTAGGCCACAATATCAAAAAGATACTATGTCGATTTTTTAAGCAATTGATAGCAAAATTCAATCTGCCTCAATCTGGTTTTCGACCGCATCACAGCACAGAGACAGCACTCATTAAGATAATAAATGATATTCGCTTAAATTGTGACTCTGGCAAAGTATCGGTGCTGGTATTGCTAGATCTCAGTGCTGCGTTTGACACTGTTGATCATAACATACTACTAGAGAGACTGGAAAACTGGGTCGGGCTTTCTGGGATGGTACTCAAATGGTTCAGGTCATACTTAGAAGGGAGAGGTTATTATGTGAGTCTAGGAGAGCATAAGTCTAAGTGGACGTCCATGACATGCGGAGTCCCACAAGGGTCAATTCTTGCACCGCTCTTGTTTAGCCTGTATATGCTTCCACTAAGTCAAATAATGAGAAAGAACCAAATTGCCTATCACAGCTATGCTGATGATACCCAGATTTACCTAGCCTTATCTCCAAATGACTACAGCCCCATTGACTCCCTCTGCCAATGCATTGATGAAATTAATAGTTGGATGTGCCAGAACTTTCTTCAGTTAAACAAGGAAAAAACTGAAGTCATTGCATTTGGAAACAAAGATGAAGTTTTCAAGGTGAATGCATACCTTGACTCTAGGGGTCAAACAACTAAAAATCAAGTCAGGAATCTTGGTGTGATTCTGGAGACAGACCTTAGTTTCAATAGTCATGTCAAAGCAGTAACTAAATCAGCATACTATCATTTAAAAAACATTTCAAGAATTAGATCTTTTGATCCAGCCATGACTTTGAGATACTTGTTCATGCCTTCATCACCAGCAGGGTGGACTATTGTAATGGGCTCCTCACCGGCCTTTCCAAAAAGACCATTAGACAGCTGCAGCTCATCCAGAACACTGCCGCCAGGATTCTGACTAGAACCAGAACATCTGAGCTTATCACACCAGTCCTCAGGTCCTTACACTGGCTTCCAGTTACATTTAGGATTGATTTTAATATTGATTGTATATAAGTCACTAAATGACCTAGGACCGAAATATATTGCAGATATGCTCACTGAATATAAACCTAACAGAGCACTCAGATCATTAGGATCGAGTCAGTTAGAAATACCAAGGGTTCACACAAAACAAGGAGTCCTCCTTTAGTTACTATGCTGCCCGCAGTTGGAATGAGCTTCCAGAAGAGATCAGATGTGCTAAAACACTAGTCACATTTAAATCTAGACTTAAAACTCATCTGTTTAGCTGTGCATTTATTGAATGAGCACTGTGCAATGTCCGAACTGATTGCAATATATTTTTTCACTGTTTTTTTTTTATTTTATTTTATGTAAAATCATTTTCTAACTGTTTTAAATTCATTTAAAATAAGTACAGTTTTAATAATTTTAAAAGTTTTAAAATTGCTTGTTTTATTCTTGTTATTATTTTTCTTCATTACTATTTTACTTTCTTTTATGTAAAGCACTTTGAATTACCATTGTGTACGAAATGTGCTATATAAATAAACTTGCCTTGCCTTGCCTTGCCTTAATTCATCTTGTTGATGACCTGGAACTAAGGTTCACTTAAAGTGGGAACTAAATGTATTTTCCAACTTGAAATATAGAGTCACACATTGTTTATTACACACAATCTGTGTGTAATACACAATACCAATATCATGGATAATAAGCATGTCTTGGCCACTGAGTGAAGTTTGGGCTCCTCCTCAATGCATCCTGGAAATGTTGTCCTACACTCTTAAAAATAAAGGTGCTTCACGATGCCAAAGAAGAACCTTTTTTATCTAAATAGTTTCATAGAGAACCTTTAACATCTAAAGAACCTTTATATTTCACGAAAGGTTAGATCAAAGAACAAAGGTTTTTTTGCAGCAAAAGAAAGTTCTTCAGGTAATGAAAAGTTGAGAAAGAGATGGTTCTTTAAAGAACCTTTTACTGGATGTTTTTTTTTTTAAATAAAAGAAAAGAAAAGAAAAGAAGGAAAAGTGCTAGTTATTGCATAAGTTATTGAAACTTTGACTCAACTGATTCGCTTGCTGAATGATTTGGAATCATTGAGCAATTTATTGGCTGGCTTCTGTGAGATGAGGTGTTTCCGCATAAAATGCAAGTGACCTAATATTATTGTATTTGCTTATTGAATTGTTTAATGAACCATTAAACAGTTGTAGTGGTGAGAACGTTGTGATGTCGCCTTACTAACTGTATTTTAAATATAAAACTTTTCATTTTTTATTTTTACCTCGGCATACTTATTGTCTGGTGTTAATGAAGCTTCTTTAATGTCGAGCACTGGAGTCTATGTGCCGGGGCTCAGACAATAATTCTAAAGCTGATACTTTGTTTATTGAAAAGTTACACACCACAAAGCTTTTTGCGATTACTGTATGGCAAGTGTGCTTCAAATAATGAAGTCCACCCATTAACAGAACACAGCTTATACCTAAAATTGTGTTAAGAAGAAATCATGTTATTAATGATTATAAACAAGAATTGTTAACAATATTGCCAATATCCACAAAGCTGACAGCTTTACCTATTGTATTTTGTTGAAGTTGTGCATGAAATAGACCCTGCTTTTCTGCACTTCTCTCTCCCTCGCGTGCTGTACAACAGCTGTTTATCAGGTGGGTCAATTCTGCTGCGCGGCAGAGATGAGAACATTTTTCCACTAAAACTTTAATGTGCATAGTCTCCATTTAATACGTGAACATAGCAAATGATGCGACTGCAAAACAATCAATAAAAAAGGCATTACATGCAAATTTAAGTTATAACATGTAAATACATAGGCCTAGTCGCCAGTGGCGACCTCAACAAAAACTTAACTTGCAATTTAATATTTTGGTCGCAAATGCGACCGTTTTAGTCGCAGTTTGGAGCCCTGACATATTATATGCTGTCAAGTCTTATGGAGCAGAAGCATGCTTTAGGGGCATATGTTCAGTATCTCTGCCAAATATTGTAACAAACCATTCATCAATGGAAAGCTTAGTTATTCAGCTTTCAGATGATGTATCAATTTAAATTTCGAAAAAAAATTGAAAGGGGCCAGGGTCACAAATAATATTTTAGCATCCAGATACATTGTGAATATGGAAAATTTGGATTCTTCCAGAATGAGAGGTAGGCTTCAGTTTTGCTTTTAAATTAATTCATTTTGGCTTACAACTTAAGAGGATTTGTTGTTAAGAGAAGGGTACTAAAATAACCTAATTGTGCTCGTAATGTTTGTAAATATTTTGCTTTATTTTTATTTTATGTTTTAGATTACATTATTTGTAATGTATAATAATTATTTGGAATGATAATAATAAAATAATAATATATTAATAATAAAATTTGACATACTGCCTACTAATTTAGGCTGTTTTTTTCGTCTCAAAAAACTAATAGGAGTGTAACACGGAGTCAGAGACATTCGAATCCATCCGCAAGGCTTTATTTAGAATCGTCAACAGGCAGGAATAATCACCAGAAAACAGGAACAACGTAGGTAATCCGGAACACAGTTCAATAGATAGGCAATGGTCGCAATGGCAGGCAGCAGTAATCGTCAACGGGGTACACAGTCCAGAGTCATACACAGAAAATCCAACACAGAGATAAACGCTCAGAATAACAACCATAGGGAACGATAAGACTTCGCAATGGACAAAGAAAGTCTGCGCCTAATAAAGGCAATAACTAATGAGATGATAAGCCACAGCTGAGACGGAAAAGTACTGGGTCCGTGTGAGAAAAGAGTCCGGGCGGAACTAATATTCGGGTGATGGTTCCCGCTGTGTTCGGTCAGAAAGGGCCACAGAGGCGCTATTAGTGACAGAGCCCCTCCCCTGCGAACGGCTCACGACGTGAGCTCCTCCTCGGTGCCGAGGTCTACCACGAGGACGAGGAGCGGGTTTCTCCGAGTGTTCCCGGTGGAATGTAGCAGTAAGTCGGGGGTCGAGCATGTCCTTAGAATTGACCCAAGACCGCTCCTCGGGGCCGTATCCCTCCCAGTCCACGAGATACTGGAGAACCCCGCCTCGGCGCCGAGAGTCCAAGATCTGGTTGATCTGATAAATGTTCTCCTCTGCGTCCATTAGGGGAGGAGTCTCTGCCGGAGTGGCCTCGTCCTGGTCCCCCTCTCCTCTCGGTTCCACAGCGGGCTTGAGCAGGGAAACATGAAAAGTGGGTGAGATGCGGTAATGAGATGGAAGATCTAAACGGAAAGACACAGGAGTGATTTGTCTGAGGATTTTGAACGGACCCACGTACCTTGGGCTAAGCTTTCTGCAGGGGAGTCGGAGTCTCAGGTCCCGGGTGGAGAGCCAGACCCACTGTCCGACTAGGTATGGAGGAGCGGCTCTCCAGTGGCGATTGGCTTGGCGGGTAACTCGTTGGATTGCCTGTTGTAGGTTGGTGTGTGCTATATCCCAGGTAGCTTCGCTCCTCCGTAGCCAGGTGTCCACTGCGGGGAGGTTAGTAGGCTCCCCGGACCACGGGAATAGTGGAGGTTGGAAGCCTAACACACATTGGAATGGGGTAAGTTGGGTGGAGGGCTTCCTTAGGGAATTCTGGGCGTATTCGGCCCACATGAGGTATTCGCTCCAGTCCTCCTGATGGAGGTGACAGTAAGCTCGTAGGAAGCGGGATAGTTCCTAATTCAGCCTCTCCACTTGTCCATTGGATTGCGGGTGGTACCCTGACGTGAGGCTGACGTTGACATTTAACTGAGACCAGAGGGACCTCCACACACGGGACGTGAATTGGGGTCCCCGATCCGAGATTATGTCTTCGGGCAAACCATAAAATCTAAAGACCTGGTTGAGCAAGGCTTGAGCCGTCTCCCATGCAGTGGGAAGTTTGGGAAGCGGAATGAGGCGGCATGACTTTGAGAACCGGTCAATGATGGTAAGGATCACGGTGTTGTGGTGAGAAGGGGGCAAGTCGGTCATGAAGTCGACGGCCAGGTGGGACCATGGTCTTTCTGGGATAGGGAGAGGCTGGAGCAGACCGGCAGGGCGCTGGCGTAGGGATTTGGTTTGGTTGCATGTGACACATTCCTTGACGAAGGTTAGAATCTGTTGAGTCATGGAAAGCCACCAGAACTTATTGAGAACGAGTTCCCTGGTCGCCTGGACGCCGGGGTGGCCGGCGCTGGGATTCTCGTGGATCAGTGTCAGTACGCGATGCCGTAGGGGAGCGGGGACGTAGGTCAGTCCAGGAGGGCATTCCGGAGGAGCAGGGTCTGTTTCTAGGGCCTCAGTGATCTCGGCCATGATGTCCCATTGCACGGGGGAGACGATCTGGGAGATGGGAATGATGGTAGCCGGAGAGGTGTCTGATTGGGACAAGTCGTATTGGCGGGAGAGTGCGTCCGCCTTACCGTTCTTGGACCCGGGCCTATAGGTTATAGTGAAGAGAAACCTGGAGAAGAATAACGACCATCTGGCCTGGCGGGCATTGAGACGTCTGGCGGTTCTCAAGTACTCCAAGTTTTTGTGGTCGGTTAGAATGGGAAAGGGCATGGTCGAGCCCTCCAACCAGTGTCTCCATTCCTCCAGGGCCGCTTTCATGGCCAACAGTTCTCTGTCCCCGACGTCATAATTACGTTCCGCGGGATTGAGTTTGCGAGAGTAGTAGGCACACGGGTACAATTTGTCTGGGGTTCCCTGGCGTTGTGACAGTATTGCTCCGATACCTGTGCGATACCTGTACTCCACAGTGAACTGACGTCGGGGGTCTGGGTGTTTCAAGATGGGAGCCGAGGTGAAACGAGTCTTCAGATCTTGGAACGCTTTCTCGCAGAGCGTAAACCATGCCAGCTTATTGGATCCACCTCCACTGCGAGTGAGAGAAGTTAGAGGAGCTGCTACTTGACTGAAACCCTGGATGAATCTTCGATAGAAGTTGGCAAACCCCAGGAAACGTTGGAGGTCCTTGACGGTTTGGGGACGAGGCCAGTGTAGCACGGCGGAAACCTTGCTGTCATCCATCGTGACTCCCTCAGCAGAGATGATGTATCCTAAGAAGGAGACGGTGGAGAGGTGGAAGGCACACTTAGAGAGTTTGGCATACAGCTGATTCTGGATTAATCTTTGGAGCACAGCTCGTACGTGTTGAACGTGTTCAGACAGGGTGTCAGAGTAGATCAGTATGTCGTCAATGTAGACTATGACGCACTTGTTGAGCATATCTCGGAAAATATCGTTGATAAGGGCCTGAAAGACGGAGGGACTGTTGGACAGACCGAAGGGCATGACCAGATATTCATAGTGGCCAGTCGTCATGGAGAAGGCCGTCTTCCACTCGTCACCTGCCCGGATGCGAATTAGATTGTAGGCGCATCTCAGGTCGAGCTTGGTAAAGATACGGGCAGTGCGGAGTTGTTCCAGGGCTGAGGGTACCAAGGGTAGGGGATAACGGTACTTGGTGGTTACTTCGTTGAGGGCTCAGTAGTCGATGCAGGGACGCAAGGATCCGTCTTATTTTTTTACGAAGAAGAAGCCCGCCGAGGAAGGTGAGGTGGAGGGTCGGATGAACCCCTTGGCGAGTTCTTCGTCGATGTATTGCTGCATGCTCAGAGTCTTGGGTTGGGACAGGGGGTATACACTACCCTTGGGGAGCGTGGCTCCAGGTAAGAGCTTGATGGCACAATCCCTGTCCCGATGAGGTGGAAGCTGGGTGGCCCGGGATTTGCTGAATGCCGAGTGAAAATCCCAGTAAACCTCGGGAAGGTCCTGCGGGGGTTGACCTTCAGGTTGGGGAACTGGGACCACTTGATGGTTCCTCTGTGGGGATTTGAGACACCGCTGGAGACAAGATTGGGACCACTGGATGATGTCCTGATCCTTCCAGGAAATTTGTGGATTGTGGAGGGTGAGCCAGGGGTGGCCAAGAATAATGGCGTGGTGAGGTGATTGAGTGACATGGAGCTGGATGGTCTCGGTGTGCAGGGAGCTGGTGATCAGTGTGATGGCCTCAGTGATGTGGTAGATCTTTCCAGCACCTAGTGGTCTGCCATCCAGGGCTGCCACCTCCATAGGAGGGTCACATGGAACAAGAGATATGCGATGGCGATTAACAAAGTCTTGGTCAATAAAGTTACCGGCCGGCCCTGAGTCAATAAAGGCTTTAGTCTTGTTGTGGCGGCCGTGGATGATCAAGCACACATCCAACAAGAGAGAGGGTGACAAGGAATTGTGGCTTACCCGAGTGCTGGTGGTTCTAGGAGATGAGCGGAACATTGAGCTCGGAAGTGACCAGACTGACCACAGTAGAGGCATAGACGATTTCTCATCCTTCTCTCGCGCTCCTCATCAGAGAGGCGGGAAAATCCCACTTGCATGGGCTCCTCCAGGGCGTGAGCCGAAGACTGGGGTGAGGCGAGAGGTAATCGTGGTTGACGACTCCTGCGAGAGCGGAGCAGATGGTCCAGTTTGATCACCATCTCCATATACTCCTCCAAAGTCTTGCTCTCTTCCCAACAAGCGAGCTCAGCCTGCAGGTCCGTGCGAAGCCCTCGACGGAACATGGTCTTAAGTGGTTTTCCTTCCCAGCCCGCCTGGGCTGCTAGCGTGCGAAACGTGAGAGCGTAATCCGCAGCGGTGGAAGATCCCTGGCGAAGGTTTAATAGTTCCTCCTCCGCCTCCTTGCCATCCTCAGCGTGGTCAAATACCTCCCGGAATTTGGTGAGAAAGTGCTGATACGACGAAAAAACCATCTGCTGGCCCTCCCACAAAGCCGTTGCCCAGCTCAAGGCCTTACCGGTGAGAAGGGTGCAGACGAGGGAAACCTTGCCCTCCTCTGTCACTGAGCCCGGCAGCAGCGAGTTCACATAGATGGCACACTGCATAAGAAAGCCCCTGCACTTGCCTGGGGAGCCGTCATATTTCTCTGGAAGTGCCAAGCGGGGTGCGTGGATTCCCGTGGTGAAGACCGCGGAAGGCGGCGCGGTGGGGCCTGCAGTGAGATCTTGTGGCACAGCCTGTGGGAGCGACCGCATAGACCGCACCAATTCCTCGGTCATGGTGGTCAGCCGATCTAACTGTTGGTGATGCACAGTCAACAGGGAGGCTTGTCGTGTCAATTCAGTAACCACTCGATCTAAAGCCGCTGGATCCTGAGGTGGCAAAGTCTTCTGTAACACGGAGTCAGAGACATTCGAATCCATCCGCAAGGCTTTATTTAGAATCGTCAACAGGCAGGAATAATCACCAGAAAACAGGAACAACGTAGGTAATCCGGAACACAGTTCAATAGATAGGCAATGGTCGCAATGGCAGGCAGCAGTAATCGTCAACGGGGTACACAGTCCAGAGTCATACACAGAAAATCCAACACAGAGATAAACGCTCAGAATAACGACCATAGGGAACGATAAGACTTTGCAATGAACAAAGAAAGTATGCGCCTAATAAAGGCAATAACTAATGAGATGATAAGCCACAGCTGAGACGGAAAAGTACTGGGTCCGTGTGAGAAAAGAGTCCGGGCGGAACTAATATTCGGGTGATGGTTCCCGCTGTGTTCGGTCAGAAAGGGCCACAGAGGCGCTATTAGTGACAAGGAGTAGTGTTTTTATCCATGCTGCAAACATTTTTAAATGTCTTGGGAAAAATAGGCCTACTTTAATATCTTTAAACCGTTGTCAAAATCTAGAAAAGATGATGCTGTATTGGCTATGACTAAGCGCAAGACGGCTTCCAGATCAAGACCCTTGCGTTTTCTTTTCTTTAAAGAAAAATACTGTACTTTGTTGTTATTATTATTATTATTATTATTATTATAGACAAAGAAAAAGTTTACCTACGTATATTCAAAATGGAACGCAGAAACATTATACCAATACCAATTCTGCTTGGAGTGAACGGATCAGGTGTTTTTTTTGTTTTTTTTTAACCCTGCTTTATGCAAATGACCAATATTGGTATCGGAATCAGACAATAGTTGTTTGTTAAAATCGATATTGGTATCAGCCACAAAACTCCTACAGGCGCATCCGTATTTCTTGAGTAATGGTATTGAACTTTGACAACTGAGGATTATTAAGGAGAACACAAGGACGCAAGATCGCATAAGAACTCATACTGCGATACAGCCTAGCAATCCTTGAAGACCTTGATTTGCTGGATCAGGTGTGTTTAATGAGGACTGGAGCTAACTCTGCAGGACAGTGCGCCTTCAGGAGCAAAACTGGACACCCCTGGGTTAGTGGTAAGTATTTGTTTCAGCATTGTGTAGGGTTTGCGTTGGTTTTGGGAAAAAAACAATGATCAAAATGTCCTTTTGAAGTAACGATTACTAAATTGAAACAAATGCTATTAAATCCATTCATTATATTTATATACTTTTTCTAATTAATATTAAATAAATAGTTAAATTAAATAGTTGAAAACATTTGAATAGGTAATATGTGTGTGAGAACACCAGGTTTGGAGGGCAGTTTGGAGAACAGCAGCTGACCACCATCAGATCTCTGTGAATATTCAGCAAACTCCAGCTTCCCTCCTCTGACTCTAGAGCAGCACAGAGTGCTGTCAGATTATAGACATATGGTACAGTAGTGTATTACATAAGATAAGGAGAGTGCACTCTACATACGGGAGGTGAGAGACATGACTTCACCAGTTGAAATATCAACAAACAACAAATCCTGTAATATAGGAACAACAGAAACTGATTTACCAACAAAGACGAAACATACACTCACATCCCAAAAATAGATTCAATAAACAGAAATGAAACAGAATGGGAATTCCCCTGTAGATGACTCCTGCAGAGGGGATTTTTTTTTTTTCATTGACGGGGTGCTGTATTTTAGACTTATTTTTAATGTCAAAGAAAAATGAATTATCTCACCTACATCTTTCCTCATTTTCATGCCTGAATATGGTCTAAGTGCTTTTTACAATATAACTTTAAGCAGTTTTACAAAGAACCATATAAAAACCCAGTTTTTTCAGACATGATTAGTTTTTAGGATTCATATCTGTGAATTAATTTTTACTGCACATGTGAAAAGAAATGTTTATGGTCTTTTTGAGGAGGATATACAGTTGAAGTCAAACCTTTACAAACACCTTGCAGAATCTGTAAAATGTTTATTATAAAAAAATGGGGGGGGGGGCTCATACAAAATGCATTTTGTTGTTTATTTAGTATTGACCTGAGTAAGATATTTCACATAAAAGATGTTTACATATATTCCACAAGATAAAATATAGCAGAATTTATCAAAATTACCCCATTTAAAAGTTTCCATCCCCTTGATTCTTAACACTGTTGTTAGCTGAATGATCCACAGCTGTGTTTGTGTTTAGTGATAGTTGTTCACAAGTCTCTTGTTTGTCCTGAACAGTTAAACTGCCTGCTGTTCTTGAGAAAAACCCTTCAGCATCCACCATTTTTGTGTATTTGAATCCTTTCCAACAATGACTGATTTTGAGATCCATCTTTTCACATTAAGGACAACTGAGGGACTCATATGCAACTATTACATATGGTTCAAATGCTCATTGGTGATCCAGAAAAAAAAACATGCATTAAGAGCCGTAAGATTTGTAAACATTTTTTTTTTGCCTATACATATGTATATATATATATATACATTAAGTACTGTCCTTCAGAAGCTACAACAGATACTTACATGTTTCCCAGAAGACAAAATAAGTAAAATTTACCCTGATTTTAAAATTAAAAAAGTTTTCACCCCTCGGCTCGTAATGCATTGTTACTTTAGTAAAAAGGTCACTCCGGTAAAGGGCATTACTTCATTTTACAGGCATTACGCCACGTGTCTCAATGAGAAGACAATACAATTTTGGCATTTCAATGTAGAGTCATGGCCAAAAATATGGAGAAAAAAAATCTAACCTTTGGATAATAAGAATTTACAAATTTCATTGGGGGGAAATATCATTATGAAATAAATGGTTTTCTCTAATACACATTGGCCACAATTAAGGACACGCCTAGAAATTCTTATGATTAAAATAACTCTAAAGTATATTCCCATTCATATTAACAATTTTGAGCACCAGAGTGATTATAAACATGAAATTATCCAGCCATGGCTTCCTGTTTCAAAGAAATATAAATGGGGGGAAACAAAGCCCAAATGCCCTTAATCATCCATCACAATGAGAAAAAAAAAATATATATATTTCTGATGTACAGCAAGAGATAATTGATCTTCACAAATTAGTGAAGAGGCTATAAGAAAAGAGCTAGAGCAGTGAAAATTCCCATTTCCACCATCAGGGCAATAAATAAGCATTTCCCATCAAAAATGTTGTGAATCTGCCTGGAAGAGGACATGTGTCTATATCGTCCTAATGTGCAGTGAGAAGGAGAGTTTGAGTAGCTAAATACTCCCCAAGGATCACAGCTGGGGAACTGCAGAGAATAGTTGAGTCTCTGGTTCAGAAAACAAAAAAAAAAAAAAAAAAAAATAACTGTGAAACAGAATCTACATCAGCACATGTTGTTTGGGAGGGTTTCAAGAAACATTCTCCTAGCTATGGTCAGATGAAACTAAAACAATGAGCTTTTTAGCAGCAAACACTCAAGATGGGTTTAGTGAACACACAGATAAAAAGTACCCCATGTGTACAATGAAATATACTGCTGTATTTTTGATGTTGTGGGCCTATATTTCTGCTGGAGGTCCTGGACATCGTTTAGATACATGGCATCTTTGATTATATCATATACCAACAAATAAAAAATCAGTAAGTGACTGACTCTGTTAGAAATCTTATAATGGGTCATGTTTGGATCTTCCAACCATACAGTAATCCAAACACAAACCTCAAAAACAACACAGAAATGGGTCACTGAGCACAAAACCAAGCTTCTGCTATGGCCATTCCAGTCCTCTGAACTGAACCCTATAGAAAATGAGGAGTGAACTGAAGAGGAGAAGCTGAGAATATGAAGGGTCTGGAGTGATTCTGGATGAAGGAATGGTCTCTGATCTCTTGTCAGGTGTTCTCTAACCTCATCAGGTAATATAGGAGAACATTTAGAGCTGTTAAACTGGAAAATGGAGGCTTAAAAAAGAATTGAATAAAAGGGTGTCCTTAATTGTGGCCAATGTGTATTAGAGAAAAATATTTATTTCATAATGATATTTCCCCCCATTTTAAATTCTTATTATCCAATGAAAGGTTAGATTTTTGTGAATTTTTTACATAAAAGATCAAAAGGATTAACAATGCAGATTAATTTTCACAGCCTTCTTTGATCATATTTACCAAGGGTATCCATATTTGTGGGCATGACTGTTTGTGGTTTGAAACTGTGATTATGAATGCAGCTCTAGTATGAGAGAGGTGTTACTGAAGGTGTTGAACTGAAGATACCAGTAAAACCACCTGACACACACACAGACACAGAAATAGATTAAACAGGCTGGAGACCTTCATCTGAATAACAGCTTTTATCAATTATTTACCAGCAAATGAAGAACATGAATGCATGCACATACCCTATCTGGCTCGCTGCACCACATCAACCACAACACTTTTCTGCTTGGTGTACCAGTGATACTGCACCCAAATCACTTAGTCTATGAATACCACCTGTATCTCCAAATAAAGTTGCTTCTGAAATTGGGAAACATGACCAAAACATACCATACCCATACTAAATCACGGGTGTTTAATATGAGTGTATATCTGAAGAGAACCGACTTGTGACACTGTCACACAAGGGACATGTTTTAACCGCTCTATTTATTACATTGATTTTATGTATTATAGAGTTTTAATTGGTTTTCATGTTTCTTATGTCCATTTTATGCCTCTTAACCATTTGTGTGTGTGTGTGTGTCTTTAAGAACTGTATGGTTGGCCTGTCAGGTGATCAGTCACGTGACAGGAAGTAGGAGCACTATAAGAAGAGCAGGATGGCAAACAAACCAGGAGGCCATTAACAGCTTCCACTCACCCCTGACTGTGAGAAACTTAGAAACAAAGGTCAGTTTCTTTTATTGGACTTACCTTTCCGGACACTTACAGCCATTTGGATTTCACTCAGATTGGATTGTATATACACTGTTGGACACTCACATTGGGACTCAACAACACACATGGATTCTTGGAATGTTTTAGAGCAGTGGTTTTCAACCTGTAACGCGGTGGTATTGCAGGTGGGCCGCCAATTATTTTCTGTTCATTTCCAGTCCATTCTAGGGCTGTGCAATTAAAAGAAATCATCATAAAATCACGATTTGAGCGTGCGCGATTTCTAAATTGCTTTATAGCACGATTTTCCACGGCCCTGACCTCCCTTAGTTTGCTATCCGATCCAATCAGAATGCATTGCGCCTAGCGAATTGTGAGAGCACAGGACGCAGTTTAATTGAGAGGAGACACGTTTTAAGTGCGCACACACTCTCTCCGCGCAGAGCAGCGTGTATCTGAGCAAGCACGACTGGTTTTGTGACAGAGCAAAGGAAATCTTCGTGCGAACAGAGAGATTCGCACTCGTGCATTAGGCTATTTTAATGTGCTTCATATTTATGCGCTCTCGCTGCTGACCGCATACACATACTGTATACACACTGCAAACACCTGAGGCACCGCTACAATTAATGAGCTCTATGAACAATGCATGGCAAAAAAGAAAAAAAAAGTCCCTGTACACGGGATTTTATTTTTTTTTGCCATAAGTCTATAGACGGTTTCAACGGTAACAACATAAACAAATGTTACTGCGCATGCGCGCTTTTGTGGACCTAACTTAAATATAGAGACTTCCAAATATATAAAGACTTCCAAATAGAATCAATAACAACAGCCAAGTCCCTCTAGAGTAGATATTTTTTGATAACAAACAAAATATGTTTGCTGCGTGGATCAGGATGACTTTATGAAAATGCACATTCATTCTTTGCCAGCAGGAGATGTTTTAAAGCACAGACATAAAGCGCGAGAAATAGAGGTTTCCCCAGTAACAGCTGTAAACAAAGCAGAGCTAACGTTACGCTCACACACTGCTTTATCAGACATATAACATGCAAGTCTTCCTTCAGAAATACAGCGATATAAAAACACCTGTGCCTCGTTTTGATATTTAAACATATAAATGTACGGAATTATTATTATTAAACGTGCAGTACGTAACGTTACACATGTTTATTCAATGAAGCCTTTTTGAAAATTGATCAGTTTTAAAATTGTGGCGAGTCTCCAAAAATAAATAAATGTATGGGAAACACATCCCACAGCACAACCACCTTACCCCAACTTCAGTCTACTCACCACCTTGACTTTAACTGCGTTTGTAGACGGCACCGCAGCCAGACCAATATACACAACACAGACCGGAAGTTAACATAGGTCCAGGCGCGTGCGCCCGATGAAACCGTCTATACATTTTGTTACATCTTTACTATAGTGATAATTTTGACTTATCTCTGTTCTAGAGACATTACAACTTTTTGATAAAGCTCTTATTGGTTTTCTTTTGGAATTATTAATCCTGAATGCATTTATGAATGTAAAAGCATTCTCGAGGTCGGACATCCGGGACTTTTACTCCCATAATGCACTGCGCGCGCATAGCAACCGCGGCGAAGGGTAAAACAAACAAGCGCTCGCCATTAAGCAACACGAAGCGGAAGACAAATGAGCGCAGATATGTCGAAAAAAACTGCCGAGAATCATGCATAAAAAATTAGCAATGATTCGGCAAATCAAAGAATAACAAAATAATACCACTGCAGAGATGGCCACTCAATTTTCTGTTGCTATGTTATGACATTGCTATGCATAATGGTCGGCAGCTCTACACTGATAAGCAACAATGAAATGCACTAGTTGTGTGGGGAATAGGATACGTTTCTGCAGTTAGTCTATTTTTGCTTTTTTGAAAAAACTGTGTCCCTCACTGACACTGTACAAGCTGTGCCACTGACAGACTGAGCTCATTACAGCCATTGTGTAACACAGTGCTTTTGAATAAACACTTTTTTTTTTTTTCTAAATGAACAGTTAATGTAATCGATGCTTGATGGGTATTTAAACATGACTGCAAGTGTAGGACACATGGTATGTACACATGGTGTTCAAAACAGGGGATTTGATGAGGTAATTGTCTGGATACTCGAGCCTGGGCAATGCCTTTGGGTTGTTCTCCCAGGACTCAGCTGGATGTCGATAGGGACAAGATTGTAACGTTAAACCTACAAGCGACAGCTTTCTGTGGTACCTGGTCAATGCAGGCGCAAGTAGACTTTCTATATATTGATAAGACATTCTGTAATAGAAGAAAGAAGATCTGTATTTGTATAGCTGCTAGCGCCCTTCACATACATGTAATGTTAGCTAACGTTAGTCACAAAGCGCTTTACATGAGTGTTTTATTACATTCACTTCACTTCTCACCACCGACATACATTCGCATACACAGATATCATTCATCATTAATACAAAGTAGTCCGTTAGTATCCATAACTGACATAATCCACAACAAAACTTCTGTGAATAGATACCTTTTTGATTTTCCTCGGGCTTTGCCTTGATTGCCTTCGGTTTGTTTTACCCTTCAAACACGGCGGCGGCTTGTTGCTATGCAGGTCACATGATTTGTGACGTAACGCCGACCAAGAAAATATCGGTGTGTGTCACAATCGCAAAATTGATCAAAGAAATCGCAATAGTTTTTATTTATCTAGCTTCTGAGTACTTAGTTATTAACCCAACAATAGCGGGGTCAGTTAATTTTGCAGTGGGCCGAGCAAACATATGTGTTTGGTTGTGTGGGCCGCGAGTTGAAAAAGGTTGGGAACCACTGTTTTAGAGTAAAGACAAAATAACTGTATTCTTTTAGCAGACTGAGTCTACCTGGTTTTATTGTGTTGTTTTAAAGTCTTTTATTGTGAACCTGTAAATACACCAATCTAATTAACCAAATTTCTGTTTTATGTCATTATTTTAACACGTTTTAATTCTCACACAGAGAAATTAGACAATAATTATTTAAATTTTAGTGATCCAGACCGCTGGGCTGAGCGTTACAGACTGTCTTCAGAAAAGTTTGATGCCATTTTCATTTGATCTGATAAAGAAGTGTTCATGAGCAGAGCTGCTTTGATTACAGCCGTTACCGTGGAGACCACTGGTTCTACCGCTCTCACAGCGCCTCCTGCTGGCTGCTGGCAATGATCAAGTTTTTGAACAGTAAGATTTAAATTATTATTATTATCTTTAAATTATATATTATCCTTACCTACTTTTTGTATTTTTTGTACTTTTTGTATTTTTTGTATTTTGTATTCTTTTATTATGTGTGTTATGTTCTGTCGCTGTCATTCTGTTGCACTGTGGAGCTTCTATCACGAAAACAAATTCCTCGTATGTGTAAACACACCTGGCAATAAAGCTCATTCTGATTCTGATTATTATTATTATTTATTAGGAATTCTCTTCTCACCAATCCCACATTTATTTGATTACAAAGTACAGCAAAATCAGTAAAATTTGAAATATTTTTACTATTTAAAAAAACTGATTTCTATTTGAATATATTTGAAAATGTAATTTATTCCTGATATCAAAGCAGCATTTTCAGCATCATTACTCCAGTCATCAGTGTTACATGATCCAGAAATACATTTCTTTGGAAATTATAGAAAATAATACTTTAAATTGATGATAAAGAAAATGTATAATGTTATAAAATCTCTATTTCAGATAAATGCTGTTTTTCTGAACTTCATATTTTGCTGAATGTTATATTGTGCTGGTACCTTAAAGGGGTCATATGACGTTGCTAAAAATAACATTTATTTTGTGTATTTGGCAGGGGCGTAGCCATCTTTTCAGAAGTGAGGGGGACAGAAATTATATAAACCATTACAATATAATATAAAACAATACAATATAAAATTTCATGAATCTATATAGCCTACCAGTCAACAGTTTTAGAACAGTAAGATGTTTCATGTTTTTAAAGAAATCTCTTCTGCTCACCAAGCCTGCATTTATTTTATCCAGAATACAGCAAAAGCAGTAATATTGTGAAATATTTTTACTATTTAAAATAACTGTTTTCTATTTGAATATATTTTAAAATGTAATTTATTCCTGTGATCCAAGCTGTATTATCAGCATCATTACTCCAGTCTTCAGTGTCTCATCCTTCAGAAATCAATCTAATATGCTGATTTGCTGATTATCAATATTTAAAACATATAAGTAAAAAAAATTTTTTAGTATTTTGTGATGAATAGAAGGATCCAAAGATCAGCATTTATTTGAAATAAAAAGCTTTTGCAACATTATACACTATATCATTCAAAAGAAAAAAAAAGGAAAAAAATTAAGGAAATTAATACTTTTATTTAGCAAGGATTCTTTAATGATAAAGACATAATTTTACAAAATATTTCTATTTCATAGAAATGCTGTTCTCCTGACCTTTCTTTTCATCAAAGAAACCTGAAAAAAATCTACTCTGCTGTTTTCAACATTATCGTAATAAGTGTTTTTTTTTTTTGAGCAGCAAATCAGAATATCAGAATTATTTCTGGAGGATCGTGTGAATGGAGTAATTATGCTAAAAATTCAGCTTTGAAATCTCAATAAATTACATTTTGAAATATATTCAAATAGAAATCAGTTATTGTGTTGCTGTACTCAAATAAATGCAGGCTTGGTGAACAGAAGAGACTTCTTAAAAACATTAACAAGCTTACTGTTCAAAAACTTTTGATTGGTAGTGTATAGGCGACTTTAATTTTTCTCTAACTTCAGGCTTTTAATTGGCTTAGAAATCTATAACTGCTGGACAATATCAAAAAATTATTTGTTTATATACTACAAACACTTTTTTTATCACATAATAAGGCAGAATAGTTTCTATATAGTAATAGCACTGCATTGTTCATATACTTTATTTATCACCTGCTGGAGATGACTTGGAAAAACCATATTATTAACCAAATTACAGTAAAGGAAGATGGCACATTTGATGGCAAACCTGTACCAGGACTGTTTCCTCCTTTTTGTCCGTCTTAAAGGTGTCCTCTTCATCAGTGAGCAGACCCGTCTCAGGCCCCTGCAGTTCAAGGGAACAGAAGTTCAGATGAAGAATGTGCTCATAGAATGAATCTTTAGAAAGCATGTTCTTTTCGTGACCTGGAAGTACGACTCTTTCTTGGGTCGTTACTTCTCAGCAACATACAGGAGGTGAGTCTCTGAATGAGACCAGAGCATACAGCCAAACTGATCTGAGAACAGAGAAAGCACAAGCCCTGATTATCAGACCGTGTCTGCTTCTAATGCTGAATCCGGTTACATTAACACACAAGAGCATGATTTTAGGACACAACCTATGCAAACGTTTTCAAGTTTTGTTGGCCTGTAGGTGGCAATGTAAGCACACTCAGCAAGATTATGGTGCCAAATATGTGACCCTGGACCACAAAACCTGTAGTAATAGCCAAAAATACATTGATAAAATCATAAAAAATATCTTCAGTCATTTTTATGTGGCTCAATTCAGCAATGTATTGTGACAATTTGTTTGTAAGAAATTTATAAGGCAAAATCATACAAAAATTATTTAAAAACACAAGCCATGACGAAGAGACAAGTCAGAACAAACAAAAAATAAATAAATAAATAAATACAAACTTGTTCATGATCACCCAATATGCAAAATTTCAGTTTTCCTTCGAATGGCTCTATGGGCTGCCAATGACTTCTACAGTGTAAAATGGCCTTTATATTCATGTCACCAACTAACAAAAGCAAGGAAGCTAAAGGTAATTCATTAGAATTCATATTTTGTTTATCATTGTTTGACTTTCCTCATACTGTATCAAACTCCATATGTCATTATCAGTAATTGTTATGATGTGTTAATGTATGTCGGGTAATCTGATGGGTGAATGAACACATTCAGGGCTCCACATGAATAAATGTGACCCTGCAGCACAAAAGCAGTCATCAGTATCACAGCTATATTTGTAGCAATAGCTAACAATACATTGTATGGGTCACAATTATCCATTTTTCTTTTATGCCAAAAATCATTTGGATATTAAGTAAAGATCATGTTCCTTGAAGATATTTTGTATATTTATTACCGTAAATATATCAAAACATAATTTTTGATTAGTAATATGCACTAAGAACTTTGGACAACATTTGGACAAAGGCGATTTTCTCAATATTTTGATTTGTTTGCACCCTCAGATTCCAGATTTTCTAAATATTAATATATAGTTCAATATATAAGCAAAATATTGTCCTATCCTTACAAACCTACATCAATAGAAAAATGATGTTATTCAAATTATCAATCTCAGTAAAAAAAACAAAAAAAAAACTGACCCTTATGACTGGTTTTGTGGTCCAGGGTCACAAATTGGATCATTGCAAGAGAAAACCTGTCAAATCTGAATGTTCAAAATTGCCTGAGGTGTAGTGATCTTATGCCCGACACTGAAGCTAGCATTAGAAAAACAAACAACAAAAACACTTTGCCTAAAGCATGTGGTCTATGACATGCAATGCTCTATTCGGCTGAGAACCACACGACCGCTCAGCTGCAGAACCAGATGTGAAATAAGCGGCTGTAGTGGGACAAAGCCAAGTGGAAGAGTAGGTGCTATTGATTTTTTTGACCGCCATATGGCCACAACGCAGACAGTGCTGTAAAAGCTTTGAGTAATGAGCCCTTTTGTGATACAGTTGAGAGGAAAGCCTTTTCTGCATCAACCGCTGTGCTGCACTATTGAGACTGCGCCACTATTTGCTGCACTTGTGATTTACAGTGTGGCCATTCAGTCAGGCTACAGCCCTTAACACGGTTGCTAATGGTTGTTTTTCTTGTCAGCAGTTTTAAACGACCCCGATGTTATGATATTTAGCCTCTAAAGGTCTAGGTCAGCTGTACTTTATCCCCAGGCCTGCAATTTTTATCAGGGATCCCACTCCGAACATGATTGGGCTAGTTTTGAGTAGCAACAGGGCGTTGTTGTTTTTTCTGTGAAAACCTGGCAACCCTAAGTGGATAGATTTGAAAACGTATTGTAGCGTGAAATGTGAAAACGCAGGTTTTAGTTTAGTCATGTGATGCACTTTGTGTCGACAGATATCTATGACTATATATCAGCATGGGCATGTTGTGAGCTTTCACAGTGTTGCTCTAAATATGTCACTTTGTAAAATCTCAATATTACACTTATGCAAAGATGACAGAAAATGTACTCTGTCCTGTGGCAAAACATGAGGGCAACTACATATTATACTACACAAGCAATAGCGACTGAGCAACCAGGACGTACCAGTAGGTGGGCAGATGTTTTGCTAAATGCTAAAATGCTAAACGATTGTTCCAGAAGAATAGTTTGAGAACTTTATTACGTTTAGTCTCTCTGTATTATTATTGTAAACATCATTACAATCATATTTTTTTTAGTTTTAATGCGTCACTGTTATGTCCCCAGCTTGTCTAGGGGTGTGGGACTAACAAATATATACCCAGGATTGAAAAACCAAGGATTACTCAAAACATGTGTCAAGTTCATGTATTTATTTACTTATTTAATCTCTATATAAAATAATCTACAAAAACTGAAGCTCAATAAAAACCATACAACAGCTGCCCAGGGAAAAAGAACAACCACCCAAGAGCACTTCACTGGCTCAATTTATTCACCCTACTAATTGCCACTGATCCGCTTCAGCTGCGGGATTCTCACCTCGTCAACCTCAAGATATTGGACACCTGCTGAATAGAGACAGAAAACACCAACAACACACACACAGACCTCACGGGTCGTAACAGTCACAATGTTAAGAATGACATCATTTAGACTTTTATTCCTAGACTCAAAAATGAGTATAACTGATAAAGCGTTGACTTAACCCCTGCTCTGTAATTCGAGGAGAGGAATCCTAATATATTTAAGAGTTGCAGGACAGTGTGAATAGAGAGCCACACACTATTCACAACGGAAGTATGTGTTGGAATAATGACACTGGAATTTGAACGATGCACATAACCTGCATTTTACTGATCCAGCCAAAATGTATCTGTAGACAGAGCTGGGTAGATTATTTACAAATTAAAATCAGTTACCGATTCCAAATTACTTGACAAAAGTTGTAGTTAATAACGTAATCCATTACACATTTAAGGTTTACTTTTACATTACTTCATACCCATCTCATTTCACAAATTATATGATCTTGTACCATATTTATATATAAAAATACAAAGAGTAAGAAAATGCATTCCATTTGTTTTTATCAACAACATGAAGTGCATAAACATTATATTACATCAAGTTTTCACAAATAATTTTAAAATGAATAAAAATAAAACACTTACTGATTTTTTTGTTTATATATATATATATAAATATAAACAAAACATTGTTACATTGTCAAATGTTGTTTCAACTTGATTCTCCAAGTTAAGACAACTTATAAGGTTACATTATTGAAAACTCATAATCAACATAAATCGTCTACTCAAAAATATTTTTATTGTAGGAAAGTCTGTTGCATAAATTTAACATTGGTTTTTATGATATTAAACAGTTATCATAAAATAATAAATAATAAATTTAACATTGTTACCAAGAATTTTACAAACATTTAATCTTTTAAAGATTTTAAAATGTAAAGAACAGAATGAAAAGTAACAATGAGTGCAGTTCTGAATGTGTGTAATCAATCTAGTGTGCTGGAGAAACAGCATCAGGTGCAGATGAACACAGATTGCAGCAGCGTTATTCACTGCTACACACACTCACACACATACACTCAGCAAAAGCTTTAGAAATTCTTAATTAACAATCTAGTAATAAAAACACATCTAAACATTCTAAACTTCGAAGGAGTATCTCATACTGCGGGTATATTCAAGGTTAAGGTAGTAGATTGTGCCCATTAACAGAGCAAAGCCAGTGGGTATGTCTCTGAGATTGTGGAGAACAATTGTCTCCTCTACCACCACAGCCACGTTGGAGACATCAAGAGGAAATGCATCATTCAGGACACCTTCATGTCCAGTCAGTAGTCCAACACGCATTCCCTTCATAATGACAACCAGGGTTTCACCATTAACCTAAAGCAAATGGACAATCAATCTTAACTTAAAAGGCATTTAATAGATTTTGTCTATAAAATTATAGAAATGGTCCAATGAAATTGCACTAAGCCATATCATTCATTTTGATATATGCTCTAAAAAGCTGGGATGAGTCAAAACAAGCCACTGGAGAAGCACTAATTAGGCTTAAAACCACTGTATAGTCAATTATTATAAACAAATACTAACATGAAGCAATTTAATTAATTGATTACTATTATTATTAACCCTGGAATGAAAAGAAACATCAAAAATAGAATCATGACCGTTAAGTGAATCAATTTTTTCTCCATCCCTACTGCTCTGCAATGAATTCAGATTCATTGGTACATTAAAAAATGTGTAAATATATTTTCTTACATCACACATCTTGATTATTTCGGCAGTATCCTCTGAAAAGAAGCGTGGAAGACCAAGTAAGGCAGCTGTTCTTTGGTTCTGATTTGTGTCCTACGAACAATTATAAACAACACTGACTGCATTATGAAGTGACATTCAGCCAAGTATAGTGACCCATACTCAGAATTCATGCTCTGCATTTAACCCATCCAAAGTGTGCACACACACACACACACCCTTACTCAAGGGCACCTAAGTCGTGGTATTGCCGGCCCAAGATTCGAACCCACAACCCTAGGTTTAGTAATAAAACTCTATAACCACCCGGCCATGACTTCCCTAATTATACAATTAGAATCCCTATGTTAGTAAATATTGATTAGAGTATCAATTCAGATGTCCTAATTCTATTCTGATTCACAAGAACTCGATTTGATTTAATGAATCAATTTTCACTGGCCCCACCACAAAAAAAGTAATAAATTAATAAAATAGTTAAGTTTTTGGACCATGTATCCTTGTATTGCAATAAATGTTAGGACACCCAAAATTTTAGATACCACTAAAATGTAACAATTCGATTCCATATAATACCACAGCTAATACTACTTACATCACTTTCAAAGATTATAAAAAACAAGTAAACATTTATTAATAAAAAATAATAATAATAATAATGAAATGATAATAATGAAATAATCAGTGCTTTTCAGGTAGGTTATCAGTATTTTTTTAGAAACCAAAATTTTATTAAGTATACTTAATATCAAATGTAAAATAAATGTCAAATAATTAGTTCATTGTTATTCATACCTCCTTGTCAAGGCACTGCATAACACCGCTAATGCTCAACCTCCTGCTTGACGACACAGCTTTGTACAGCTCTAAAAGACTTGGCACCAAGGCATCTAGTCCATTTAAGAATGACGGCAGCAGATCTGTGGTGACTAGTCTATTGGACTCTCCACCTATCTGAAACAGACACACAAGACAGCAAAGACTGAGATGGGGAAAAGAGCAACAGAGTAGTGAGGGATAGCAAGTACAGATGAAAATGATAATGCCATATGTTAATCACACAGCATAATATAACATTAATGCGTAAAGAGGTCATGCCATGAGGAATCCCATTACACAAGAGGTCATTAAATTATAAACAAAAAACTGTTTCAGACCTACTAACAGAACTAGTAAAAAAGCCATTTGTTGAAACCAAGTTGCACAAACAATTTGTTTTCTAATTCCTGCAAATTGTAATGCCACAAACTGCCATACATTTGTGTCAGACTTTCATACATTACTAGTTCAGAAGTCCCGCTGCAGTGGTGAGTTAGGTGACAAGGGGATAGAGAGCGAGCAGGTCAGAAATGATTTCCTTTCTTCGCTGAGAAAATGTTGCAGTCATCAGTTCATCAAGAAGCTGCAGGTCTGGATCACACTTTTGGACCTCTATAAGCATGGTCTTCAGATTCTCCTCTAAAGTGACTGCAGATTGTCCTTCAGGTAGATTTGGCAAGTAGTGGATTTCTCCCTTCTCTGAGTTCTTGAATGCCTTGCAGCTTGTCTGTCCGTGCTTTCTCTTATTTACAACAACTTCAGGGCATCCAGCTGCCATCAACTTCTGACAGTAATTGCACATCTTGAATTTTAAACTGAAAACCCAGCAGTACCATCCTTTGGCAGAACCTGTCTCTTCGAGACAATGGTGCTTTGCTACAAGAGCTTTGGCTACACTTTTATACTGATCCTTAGTAGGATATGGAGTGTATTTTGATATCATATCAGCTAGGTTGTCCAGTATTTCACTCTTTACACCCTTGGAGATAACAATGACTGTTCCATCTCTGGCATAGGAATCATTTGCTGCTCTCAGTATAAGTTCAACATCATGGGAAAGTCAGGAATTACAAAAGGATCAGGCCAATCCACTGATGAAGCATTAGTTGGTGAATTCAAACTTGCAGAATCTAATGTCAAGTGAGAAACTGAATCAGAAAATGTGAACAAAACTTTCAGTGTTGCTCGATCAGTTGGTAGATCTTTGATATCTATCAAATTGCAGAGTTCATTTCCAAAATCTGGATTTTCAAACTGTAGAATGAAGTTTCCTTGCAAACCCAAACTGGTACGTAGTGCTTCACATAATTTCTCAACTGACTCAGGCAAACTCTGTAGAGGTTACACATCTTATTTCTTGAGGTGACACAATAACTCTGAGAAGCATCTTGGAGGAATCAGCAGCTGTAACTAGAGGACAATACAATAAAACGAATGCAAAAGGCCATAAAAGTATAGACAAAAGTATGGATGGGCGTTTTTAAAAAGTATTGTATTCAAACTAGTTTATTTAAATGACGTATAACGAGAATTTTTTTTTTTAATGCATCAACTTATCCAATTCTGAACAAGCTTGCGATAAGTCAATTTCACAAAAAACTTACATTATATCTTAAGGTTTTCTTTTAGTTGATAACCTTAAACAATATGTACGATTAAATCACACGAAAAGCTTAATTTGTACATTGTGAATGAATGCTGATGCGTTTATATACAGTCACCGTCCCTCACAGCCGTGAACACATGTTGAGTGCGCACGAGACCATCGACAGCTTTAATCAATTGCATCGCTTAGCGACAAATCGATCATAGATTAATCGTCGACATCCCTAATTTAAATGATTAGTTCACTTTCAAATAAAAAATTCCTGATAATTTACTCATCTCCATGTCATCCAAGATGGCTTCAGTTGAAAAAATAAAGATTTTTGATGGAAACGGTCCAGGATTATTCTCCTTATGGTGACTACTACGGTGAGCATTTGTGTTTATAAAGCATATACCGGTACCTATACACACACACACAAACACAAACACAAGTTTTTTTTTTTTTTTTTTAGGAAAATGACCGATCGTTTGGCAAGATAAGACTATTTTTCCTCGTCTTGTATCGTGTGGAGACTTTGGTGCTGCACTGAAACTTACATATTGACCTTCCACCGTTTAAAAGCCATTGAAGTCTACTATATGGAGAATAATCCTGGAATGTTTTCATCAAAAACCTACATAAACATCTTGGATTACATGGGGGTGTGTAAATTATCAGGAAATTTTCATTTGAAAGTAAACTAATCCTTTAACAATTGGTGAGTAACAATGGGACATTCTGCCATACTCAACTGTCCCAGATCTTTAGTTTGCATGCTTGTTATTTATCAAGGGTTCATTGCATTTACAGCTAGTAAAGCAACGTAGTAAAAATCTAATAGTATTTTTATTTGTCCAATAATTGCTAATTACAGATCAAGTATTTTTAAATTTGACTATTCTTGCACATCCCTAGACAAAAGTCATGTAATTGTACAATGAATAAAGAACAGCAAGGTCCGAATTAAACATATTGTGTCATTGTATTAGGTCAGCAGTGGGTAGATAAATAAAACAGTAAAAATAAAAATATTAAAAAAAAAGTTCACCTTACCTTATTTTATATTATCCTTCTTGGCTGACTCAGGAGCACTCAGTAGGGTAACACACCTTGATGTGAAAATAACTTTGAGGAGTACTCAACAGTCGCAACTGTGAATAAATAAATGAAAACAGTAACATATATCAGAAGCAGCAATTAAGACAAAGCCCATTAAAAATTGTACTCAAAGAACTGCATTGTCTGCATTAAATTTAAGTAATTGCATTAGTCTTGCAGTGAGTAAACAAGCTAAACACCAAAATTTTAAAGATTTATATGTTTACTATACCTTATTGTAACATGAATGTACTTGGAGTAATGAGCAGCTTTCCATCAACAAGGTATACGACGAGAGTGGGTGTAGTCATTCAGCTGTTTAGGTTGGACAACCACAGTTACTGCAGGGTCTTTTTTGGTGAGCTGGTAACACCTTAGATGTTCCAAGAAGCCAGCTGTGAACAGTTCAATAATAAAAAGTATGCGACCATTCACTCAACAGATTTTGAGTACTTTTCCAAAATCTGGTAGTCCACCTGTGTGCCCAACTGAGATCACCATTCCTTTTGAATATTTTGTGCCATTTAAATACACAGTGGATGTTAATGAAACAGTGTCCGGACCTTTAAACTTGTTCCATATTGCCACCCAGATAGCAGCACCCAAGATGTCCACAGATACAACAGATACATGACCAGTTTCATTGCTTGGTTTAAAAACACTTGGCATCTCCAGATATTATGCCAATATTAGTTGATGTCTTGTGGCTAACGTGTGCAGAACATTTTTGAAGTTGCAAGAATCACGGACCACCTTTTTAAAGAAAGAATGTTTTGCCTCAAATCTTTTTGGATTAACATAGGATAATGTTCTAAATAATAATGTTTAGGACGCAATTTAGTACATGGAAACACTTCTAAAAGCAACTGTCGATGGTCAGAGATTTTGGCTTGCAGGTAGCACAGGGTTTCTGTTGTGAATGAGGAGCTGGATAACAACTCAACAATGTCTTTCAATTCAAGAATAATATTCCAAGTTTCCCCCTCTGGAACACAGTGGCCAACTAACAGTGGAAGAAATCTCAGAAGTGCCCAGTTCTCGTGTCCATTGCCACCGATAGTTTTGTTTTTTTTGAAAGTTTTTTTGTATTGTCTGGGGTCTGTTAGTTTTGTCATAGAATTGAAATGGGAATGTTTTTATTCTCTCATTGAGGTCATTCAATGTAAAGTACTTCTTAGAAATCAGATCTGAGAGGCAGATGCAGAGCTCCACGGGTACAATTCCTTCAAATGCATCATGTAGAAAATCCGGTGGAAATCCTATTGCAGCATGAAAGTTAGCCAGTCTGTTTAGAGGACAGTCTCTCTTTATATCATCAACACAAGACAGATCACTTTGCTTAACCACATTAACAGCTTTATCGAACAATCTTGGTGTTCTCAAGGTAAAAACCCCAATTCTGACATTATACTGCTGAAGATCTACACGACTTGCCGTACAAAATCTGCAAAATGTGTCAACATTGAACGACTCTTGAAATCCAGCAAGTGAGTGTGCACCAAAATTGTCTGCTAATACATACAAAACTGTCCCTTTGAGATTAGAGCCAAGACTCTGAACAAACACACCTTCTCTCTCAAGGAGCTCAAGATCCCTAATCAGAGGCTCTAGAACCTTGCTGTAACCATATTCTTTTATGTGTACAGTTTTGCACAACACAGCTAGATAAATTGATGATAATGTTGAGTGAAGTCGTATAGGTAAATTGGCCCAATATATACCACACCACAAATTTTGTGCTTTTTTTTTTTAAGTACCTAACGGATTACGGAGCTATTTCGGAGTTACCCTTTTCTTCAGAGAGAATCTTGTTTTTTTGCAGTATTCTCCATCTCGAAATTAACTGTAATTACCTTCATGTTGACTGGATCTCTCTAGTGTCTGAAGTACCTCTTTTCGTTCCAAAAGTTTACGGAGCAAATCTAAAACCGGAACATAAAAAAAAGAATGATTTTTTTCTTGTGCATTTAACACATACTCAACTGGTTCAATAAGAGAAAAGTTATTTTTATAAAACGACTGTCTTTTGCGCTCCGTGCCAAGAGGCCCCTCCCCTGAGAGAAATGTGAGTGGGTTCAAAGTTTGTAATTCTTCAGTCAATGAAGTTACAACAGAGGCATCAAAAAAGCAAATATTGTCTTTCAAAATATTATCAATGACAGTCTTTATGTTTTGATGAGCAAATTCTCCAATGTCAAATAACTCATCAACTATTTCCTGTACTGCTGAATTTGATACATGTAAAAGTGTTTGAATGCGGAGAAATAGAGATCCCAACTGATTTTGGTTGGCTTTGCCATTTTCAAGTCCAGATCCAGCCACCTCAAATACAGAATCAGTTTCAAGTATATCTTCAGTATCTGAAACAAAGTCGTCTTCAACAACAGGCACAGAAACTGCAAGCTCTGCCACAAGCTCTGGTCTGAAATTTTCTAAAGTGGAAGGCTTATGATAGCGACTTCTGTGAGAAGTAAAAGTAGATAGCACCTAATCAACCAATTACATGGCAAATGCTTCAATGCATTTAGGGGTGTTGTCCTGGTCAAGACAATCTCTTGAACTCCAAACTGAATGTCAGAATGGGAAAAAAAGGGTGATTTTAAGCAATTTTGAGCGTGGCATGGTTGTGGGTGCCAGACGGGCCGGTCTGAGAATTTCACAATCTGCTCAGTTACTGGGAATTTCACGCACAACCATTTCTAGGGTTTACAAAGAATGGTGTGAAAATTGAAAAACATCCAGTATGCGGCAGTCCTGTGGGCAAAAATGCCTTATTGATGCTAGAGGTCAGAGGAGAATGGGCTGACTGATTCAAGCTGATAGAAGACTTTGACTGACCACTCGTTACAACCGAGGTATGCAGCAAAGCATTTGTGAAGCCACAACACGCACAACCTTGAGGCAGATGGGCTACAACAGCAGAAGACCCCACCGGGTACCACTCATCTCCACTACAAATAGGAAAAAGAGGCTACAATTTGCACGAGCTCACCAAAATTGGCCATTTGAAGACTGGAAAAATGTTGCCTGGTCTGATGAGACTCGATTTCTGTTGAGACATTCAGATGGTAGAGTCAGAATTTGGCGTAAACAGAATGAGAACATGGATCCATCATGCCTTGTTACCACTGTGCAGGCTGGTGGTGGTGATGTAATGGTGTGGGGGATGTTTTCTTGGCACACTTTAGGCCCCTTAGTGCCAACTGGGCATCGTTTAAATGCCACGGCCTACCTGAGCCTTGTTTCTGACCATGTCCATCCCTTTATGACCACCATGTACCCATCCTCTGATGGCTACTTCCAGCAGGATAATGCACCATGTCACAAAGCTTGAATAATTTCAAATTGGTTTCTTGAACATGACAATGCGTTCACTGTACTAAAATGGCCCCCACAGTCACCAGATCTCAACCCAATAAAACATCTTTGGGATGTGGTGGAATGGGAGCTTCGTGCCCTGGATGTGCATCCCACAAATCTCCATCAATTGCAAGATGCTATCCTATCAATATGGGCCAATATTTCTAAAAAAATGCTTTCAGCACCTTGTTGAATCAATGCCACGTAGAATTAAGGCAGTTCTGAAGGCGAAAAGGGGTCAAACACAGTAATAGTGTGGTGTTACAAATAATCCTTTAGGTGTGTGTGAATATATATATATATATATATATATATATATATATATATATATATTGTGGCGGGAGGAGCACAAGACAGACACAGTGGGCGTGGTGTCAGGCCTCGGAGAGGCTATTATTAACAGAAATCAAATAAAACAGGGGATAAAAGTGGCCAAAGGGGAAGAGTGTCCAAAATAAACAGGGAATCTGGCGTCCTCGTCGTGCTGCGGGGTTCGTGTGGGTCGGGCAGTGTTCATGGAGGAAGGGTCCAGGTAAGGGGCGGAGTCCGGCGGCCGCATGCGCTCCCCTCTTCAGTCCGGGGCGCGAGGGGTGGCGGCTTCCTCTAGCGGCCGCATCTCTCTCGTTGGCCGCGGCACTGGCAGGGGATGGAGACTGGTGAAGGGCGGCGATTAGGACGGGGTGCCGGTGACAATCAGGGAGGAGGCAGCTGACTGATCACATTCCCCCTTCCAAGCGACATCCCCGTCATCAGGGCGCCGCCCACACGGGAGTGCTACCATCCTCAACCAGGCTCCAAACGGTCGGAGTGGGCAGGGATTTCTCTCCGGGCAGTCCTCCCTCTCGCAGCGCACCGGAACCGGGACAGAGAAACCGGGTTTTAGTGACAGCCTCAACCAACCACAGGGTAAAATGACAATAATGGAGAAGTCACTTACCCCTTTTGTGGCTGGGAGGCTGTCCCTGGTTTTCCTCCATCCCAGTCCGGGTTCTCACGAACGTTTGCAAGTGAGAGGGAGTGACGACACCAGATGTTTCCCAACTGCGCTGTCTAGGCTCCGCCTTGCCCGCATTATCCACCACTGTGGCGGAAGGAGCACAAGACAGACACAGTGGGCGTGGCGTCAGGCCTCGGAGAGGCTTTTATCAACAGAAATCAAATAAAACAGGGGATAAAAGTGGCCAAAGGGGAAGAGTGTCCAAAATAAACAGGGAATCTGGTGTCCTCGTCGTGCTGCGGGGTTTGTGTAGTTCGGGCAGTGTTCATGGAAGAAGGGGCCAGGTAAGGGGCGGAGTCCGGCGGCCGCACGCGCTCCCCTCTTCGGTCCGGGGCGCGAGGGGTGGCGGCTTCCTCTAGCGGCCGCATCTCTCTCGTTGGCCGCGGCGCTGGCAGGGGATGGACGGCCTGCCATCCTGGCCCGATGGCCGTGTAAATGGGTGCGGTTCCCATCCGGATCGCGGGTCCGGCAGCTAACGTCTCTGGTGGCGCGGGAGTTCCTCAACGCACCCTTCCTGGACCGACGAGGACACCAGTGTGCATGAACGGGGAAGAGACCGGTCTCCCGAGGAGAGGCGCGTTGGGCTTTTAAACAGCGATAGTGATGAGGCTCCATGTCCTTCAGGTGTGCCCCATCACACGCCGCCAGCCCTGACGCGTCCAGCGCCCCTCCTCTCACACACCCACTCCAGTTGGGAGCCTGGTGAAGGGCGGCGATTTAGGACGGGGTGCCGGTGACAATCAGGGAGGAGGCAGCTGACTCGTCATATTATATATAATTTTTATTTATTTTTTTATTTTTTTGGTTTACCTGCATGTTATGTGACCGTAACCAATGTCAGAGAATTTAGAACATGCAAATGTGATGCTTCATTCTTAAAATATAAATTATAAAAAATTATTTACATTATATTTAAAATCTTAGGGGTCCTTCAAATAAAAATATTAGGTGAATGAGGATCAGATGACAAAAAAGTTGGTGCATTTGTGAATTTATAGATTTTAATGGGTTTGAAAGCCTTCCAAAGTTATGTGTGGTAAAATAACCGACTGATTGATAATAAAAATAAATGTGTTCATCAGTATGTTGAAACACTTCTTAAACCTGAAATGATTTTTTTTTTAATCCAGCTGTCAAATGTTGACTAATGACTGATCTCTGTGTAAACTACCTAAAATCTGGAAGACTTTCTGAGAGTAAAGTAGGTGGCCAACCAGAGTGTGCTTTCTACCACCGCCGCAAAGTGCATTTGCAGCTTTTGACCGCTTAATGGCGCTTTAACCACAAGTTATCAAAAAAATGCATCAAAGCACATATTCGCAAATTGCCATCAGCTTTACCTCGCTGGTGTGTTACATTTGACGGCTGCAATAATCAATGGTTTGGAGCGACATCTGTGTTAGATCACTTTAAAACGTCAAATAGCCTTCAATTTACAGGTTATAACTGCATCTGTCTCGGTTGTAGACTGGAGATTTATTTTTAATGCGTATCCCATACTGTAACCTAAAAGAAATGTGCTCTATTACTATTCATAATCACGTATTAGTGCAGAAAATTATTAATGCGCAAGCATGAAAGGGAGGTAACCCCGTGTTCACTTGAATTTTTTTCCTTATAATGAAATAACTTAAAATTGGAGTGTCTCACATATCTGAAAAATATATCTACAGAAAGCTTGAAATGTCTACTTTTAAACAAACCCATTCAAAATGAAAGCAAATACTCCCTGATTATGTAATCTGTGAAGGTTGCATTTCTCTCGAAAGGTGCATCCATGTGGAGAGAGTCAGCACCGTGAATGGCATCTTGCAGCTGACGAGAAAACATTAGTTTATTAATAAATAATTAAAATGTCTCCTTTTTTCACAATTATTAGGCTACTCCTGCCTGTAATTTGTGGAAAACTTAATGCATGTGTTTGAGCACGAAATATATTAAGGCTAGTTATGGATTAGATTAGAATAATGACCTAAATGAATGACTACTAGTAACTAAAAAAAATCTTACGTGGGGAGCAGCCCTATTAAAATCTAAAATAGCCTATAAAACACGTTCATAGATGGATGCTTTTTTGATGTCTGCGAAATGCATAATACACACATCTGTATTAATCATTTGATATATTATTTTATTATTATCATAAACTATTTAATAAAATCAATTATTATCGATAATGAAAATCATCAACGATTCTCATTATTGATTAGGTGGGTCTACCCACAGTGCACATACAACTGCAGCTGGTCACATCAAATTCCAGCACTGAATAAAACATTTCAATAGACAAAATGCATCTACAAATAGTGGAGGAAACAGAATGAGCTCCTATAGGAAAAGTATGTGATCCAAGATGCCCAAAACATGTTACATCTTAATTTTAAGCTTCAAGCTGGTGGATTAGAGTAATTGTTTGCCTGTCAGGTGCTTTTACGGATAGGTGTGTGTGTCCTCAGCACAAAAAAACTTTTAGTTAATGGTCATATCCTTATCTGTAAATTTCATAAATTCACGCAAGCCTTTCCATTTTTACATAAAGGCTTGCCCTGACACTCTGTGTTTAGTTGCTATCTTTACTGAAAAGCACCGGCGCGTTAAACAGACAGAACACAGAGGCGAGGGAGAAAATATTTCAAAAAATTAATTGTGCTGAAAAATCTGTTGTTTAACATTTATATTTAGGTTTAGAAGTCAACATGCAGTGTGACTAATTTATGAGAGTAGGAACTGTGAAGGGACAGCAGCGTATAATTGTCTGAATATAAATATCAGACGTTTTTACAGGATCAAGAAATGACAGTATGAGGAGACTGACTGTGATCAAAGTGTTCCTGCAGACCATTTCTGTGATCTTATTCGTCTTTATTATCTTTATTGTTTTAATTTTTCACCTAGAGATTAAACTACAGTACTGTATATTCACTATATAGACTACAGTGATTAACAAATTTATTAAAACAAAATTAATGTAAAACCAATTTAACCAATTTTGTAAGGTTTGTGCCACTGCTGCTCTTAACTAACAGTATTCGTAATTACCAAAATAATTTTTGTAGCTTTCTGTATTGGTTAGACCTCCAATATGTGTAAGCTTTTTAGTAACAGTAGAAAGCTATTTTTAATGCTATAATATAATTATTGCTGTTATCTGTTAAAGAATTGTCAAGTGCTTTATATTGTTTTTTTTTTTTATTCAGATACCCAATTAGTCAAAAAGTACATAAACAATGCAAGCACATGAGTTGTTATCAAAGGTGTGAATAAATTATGTGAATAAATACTATTTAGTTGTTTCAGTTTACTATTTGTCTAAAAATGACAATAACATTATTAGAATATTCTTTTTTTCTTAATAAATTAAGCACTGTATGTTTTATAGCATTCAGTTGGCACATTTGTTTTAAGGACATTGGGTATGAATGTGTAATAGTGTGTTTTTTTGTCAGCAAAATAAAAGTTAAGAAAATAGGGGTTTTAAATCCGATTAATCGAAAAAACAATCGGCCAACTAATCAATTTTCAAAATAATTGTTAGTTGCAGCCCTAAAATAAATACAGAAATCCAGGATTTCTGAAATTACTGACTACCTACCACCTACCACTGGGCTATATATAAACTTGATAAACCAAACTTCCTTTTTCCATTGCATGTTTGTGCATGCAAGACAGATGCACTATTCATTTATTCAAGTCTGTTGCTCACTGGCTCTGAATACACATAGAGACAAATCATCATGGCTGGACTTACCATTGGGTTTGAATGGGCTGCAGCCCATGGTCCCCGCCTTGTAGGGGGCCCCACCTTTGCCCGTTTATGTTTACAAGCCGGGGCATACACTGTTTTGTCTAGTCTGCAAATTTGGTCGGCCCTCGTCAGTGTATCACACAGTTGAAGTACCAATTGCACTAAACTCAGTGCTTTTTCCCCTCACTGCGCCTGCATGAAAATAGAACTTCAACTATTTAATCTTTAATAGGCTACAGCACAAAAGAAAACGAAAAAAGGAAGATATTTTGATAAAATAATGTTATTATTACAGGAGATGTAAACCATTGTACATAATTTTGCAATTAGTGAATAAAGACAAACACGTTGCAATATTATATTTTAGTTTTAAACCATGAAAGCGAGCCAGTACATGCCACACAAACTGCATGAGTGTTATGGCCGGGAAGATGTTTTAAACTCCAGTCAATTCATTAAGCTTCAGAAAGTGAAAGTAAAAACTGACTAAGCTGTCGGCATCTGACGCTTAAGGGCACATATTCTCAGAGGAAATGAGAGACACTGTGTATTGACTTAAAAAAATTATATTTTCATTGATGACTGATTATTACACTGTTTGGACATAGGCTACTTTAAACTGAATTTTAATTATAGGCCTATTCATTGTGTAATATATCTAAATGTTTAAAATCATTTTAATGAGGAGTAAGCTAGTTTACACAGTGTTCCAAATTATTATGCAAGTGACATATCAATAGGATTTTGGTACAATAAAGAGTCAATCAATCAATCTCAGACTGGTTTGGTCAATAGTTTGCCAGGTCTTCTTAGGTAAATGGAAACCCTACTTAAAGAGGTTGTTCCACATTCTTAAGCAAATCAAATCAAAGTTTATTTATAAAGCACAGTAAAAACAACAATAGTTGACCACTGTGCTGTACAATGTCATACTAAAAAAGGTATAAAATAAGTGATATACACATATGCATATATACACATACACATGTACACATGCACAAATATACATACATGCGTATATACACACAGTACACACCTATACACAAAAACATGCATAACACATACATACATACATACATAAATATAATAAAGACCGCAATGCAAATCAGAACACTGATAAATGGTCTAAAAAGTCTAGGAACAGTTATATGCCTGAGAAAAAAGGTATGTTTTTAGCTTAGATTTAAATTCAGCTTCTGATGAAACTGATCTGAGGGAGACCGGGAGACTGTTCCACAACTTTGGCCCAACAACAGAAAAAGCCCGGTCACCTCGCAGCTTTAATCTAGATTTAGGGACCATCAGTAATTTTTGTTCAGAGGATCTCAGAGATCTAACAGAGGTTTTTGGGTTCACAAGGTCGCAAAGATAAGTAGGGGCTGAACCATTCAAAGCTTTAAAAACAAAAAGTAAAATTTTAAAATCAATTCTGTAGTGGACCGGCAACCAGTGCAAGGAGCGCAGTACAGGGGTAATATGTTCGAAATTTGTGAGTACCAGTCAAAAGTCTGGCAGCTGCGTTCTGAACCATCTGAAGTCACAGTTCTCATGAAATATGGTGAGGAATATGGAATTACATTTGTTTCAATAATAATAAACGAAACTTTATAAAACTGCACGTAACTTTTTCAGAAACTATCAAAAATATGCCATTACAAAAGAAGAAAAACACAATGAAAAAAAAAAAATGCATCATTCTTTGTTAATGTTTTTCAAAGATTTGTTCTCGCTAATCGTGGATTCTTAATTCATTGCCACAGATTTCGCTTTCATTTTGCAGTTTTTCGTTTGGTGTTTTGACACAAAGCTCTCGTGGGGGCGGGCTTAACAGTGATCTATTCTGATTGGATAGTGAGCTTTGATGGACAGGTGCTCTCTGACCGGGAAGTACAGACGTCACTCAGTGGTGCGCATATTGGAAAGCTATAACAAGTATGTTATAATGTTATATTATAAAGTTATTTTTGTTTTATTTAGTAATTTGATCTCATTTATAAAACAAAATATAATTCCAGTCAGTTTGCAAACTCTCCCTTTGCGCCACCTGGAGGTAGATTTGTGAACGATTTTAACACGCGACTGACTTGCAGTTAACACCGTGGCCCTGCAGTGGTACACGCAACGATATTAGGCATTTTGGTTGGCCACCTACTGTATATAAGCGATAGGATATTTTAGATGAAAAAGAGGAACTGGGGAGAATCAATCAATTATGAATAAATTATTGTTATTGTGAAACTAATATGTAATCATGTAATCCATCAAAATAGAATTATTTTACAATGTAGTTTAATCTATAATTACAAGTACTTACTTTTGGGAATCTGATTACATTATCAAGAAGATGACATGTCATCAGTTACTACCCAGCACTGTCTGTTTATATGAGAAGCTCAAAGTCATGTGAATATTCCCTATTAAACATTAGGCAATGCCAAACAGTGTAAGACTATTCTGAGAAGTTATTTTATGGAGTTTTAAGCCTACGGTCCAGAGCACATTTTAAAATACTAGGCATCTGCACAACTGGCAAAGTGTCAAGTAAGGTCTAAAAGCTTAGTCAGGTAATTGTAGGTAAATAAATGATTTGTGCAAACAATCTGACCTCAAGGAACTGCATGTCTTCTCCTTTAATGGTACTCTCTCTCAACACAGCCTTTATTTCACCGGATGGAGAATCCAGTAAAGATGAAAATTTAAATCACATTTACTCATGTCGATCCAAACCAGTGTTTCTGAGTTGTTTCAGACCCCAGGGATATACATTGTATGGGAAAACCCTTTGAAACATTCACCAGAATACTGTATCTCCCTTTGTGTTCCCCAAAAGACAAATAAGTCATACAGGTTTGGAAAGACATGACCGTAAATGCTGATAGAACTGTCAATTTAGGGTGAATTATACCTTTCTTTGATCACATAGGAGTAAAAAGTGAAGCTACTCTCCCTTGATTACTGTGCAGTTTCCCGAGGGTCTGGAGTAAACCACTGATTTGTCATTGTAAAACACAATGTACTGACGACAAAACTTCACATATTTACTCCTCTCCAAGTCCCACTGAGTCCACTCTGAAAAACATAAACTCATGTGTGTGAGAGCAGTTAGGTCTGCAAGTTGACTGCATATGTTCTGTGTGTTTTGATATCGTTTGTGCTATCTGCCATCTCAATCACGCAGCTAACGAATCTTACATTTCTTGTTTTTGGCAGACCTGCTGCACCATTACCTGCACTGGTAACCATTAATTCGACTGGTGTCTAGACCACAGCAAAGTAGCACAGGAGTCACATTTGCTGATACGAAGGTTTGAGTTAAATGTAGTGCTAGGATTGATGTGTAGAGCATCTGTAGGACTCGATTCATCAAGTGGACTGATCATAAAGCAAAAGTCACACCAGACTAACCAAGGTTTATTAAAACAGAAGCCCTGAAACATAAAACATGTCCTGTGTTGTCTGAAGAATTTTTTGCATGTTCACAGTTTTCTTTCCTAACCCTAACCCTAACCTAACTCAAAGACTATATGTGTCCCTGGAGCACAAAGGCAGTCTTAAGTAGCACAGGTATATTTGTAGCAATATCCACCAATACATTACATTGTATGGGTCAAAATTATACATTTTTCTTTTATGCCAAAATCATTAATATATTAAATAAATATAATGTTCCATGAAGATATTTTGTAAATTTCTTATCGTAAATATATCAAAACTTAATTTTTGATTAGTAATATGCATCGCTAAAAACTTAATTTGGACAACTTAAAAATACTTTTTTCTCATTCTTTTGATTTTTTTTTGCTCCCTCAGATTCCAGATTTTCAAATAGTTGTATCTCGGGAAAATACTGTCCTCCTAACAAACCACACATCAATGGTAAGTTATTTAATTGAGATTTTAGATGATGTATAAATCTCAAATTGAAAAAAAAAAGAATAATAATAATAATTAATAACAATTACCCTTGTGGCTGGTTTTGTGGTCCAGGGTCACAATTTTCTTGACCTTGACAGCTTTTCATCTTAGATTGCACAAAAAAAAATAAAAAATAAATAATAACATATCTATTCTCTTCTCACCTGCAGTAACTAAAAGCTGATGTACAGATGTTTAAACGATGTTGGATGGATCTGTGAGATTTACCAGTTCACCTATGATAGTTTAATCTGAGTGTTTCAATAGTTCGTTTGGCATTCAGTGATAAACGTTCCAGTATTGTCCGCCATATCGTGGCGTGATCACCGATCCCACATCCGTGCAAAACACAACGCCGGGAACCGACATTGATCCCACTACATCTGAGCGATCACCGTAATGCTGATACATTAAATATGGTTGTATTGCATGAGAGATGGGTAGGATAAAATGTCAGGACACTGGCTCCCGGAGCATCTGAAACACCACACGAGGACACGGCATAATAACACACAACAGACATACTGCCAGAGACGAGAACATACACAGAATAAAGCAATAACGGATGCAGCCAGAACATTTTTCATTTGAGCATGTGACGCGGAAGTTGTCAGAATAACACGAAGCGGGTTTGAGGCTGTTGAGAACAAGCAGTCTGCTTTCTGCTGCAGTGTAAAGTGAAATACACATGAGAGGCTGTTATTCTAAGTTATAGTTGAGTCGTTTGACTGTATCTTTGAACCCATGACAGTGTGACAAGAGTCAGTCAGTCGGTGGACAGGAATCCGACTGAACGTAGAGCTGGCAACTGTAACTCTCTCTGATTGGTCAGATGCGATGACGTGCTAGTTATTTATAACAGATGGTACATTTACAGTTATTCAAGAATAATGGAAATCCCTTTAATTACTGTGAATTACTTAATTATTATAAGATACCTATAACTCCTAAAGAGTTTGCAGTAGTATTTGTTGCCATTTTTAGTGGCCTTATTCAGCTTTTGTCTGGCAAAATATTTTCTGAGTCTATCCCCTATGCTAATCTATAAAGTATTAATGGGTGTGAAAATTATAGATAATGAACTTAACTTTTATATTTAAAAAAACAATTGAATTTATTATATGCTAAGACTGAAAGGAAAGAGGTCTGGAATTTACACAGTAAATACTGTCTCACCAATAAAAATGAAGTTGCATATACAATTATTTATTTGATTTAACCAGTGGGGCAAGTAGTTGCAAAGAAAAAATAATAATAATTTAGAAACACGGAGACTGCATGCATCTTTTGTAACATAGAGAAAGAATCCATAAAACACTTATTTTATGATTGTGTATTCACCCAAATGTTTTGGATTGATATTGAAAGTATTATATTTAAACTTATAAATTTAAATGTTAAATTCTCTGGTAAAGATATTTATCGCCTAACTTACAAAGCTGACTGATTACATTGATAATTGCAAACATTTTTTGTATTACAAATTTGTAATACAAGTGTAGTACAAAGCGTTTTTTTTTTTTTTTTTTTTTTGACATTTTTAACACTCCATAATACAGAAAATGATTTGAACAGACAGAAAATACTATATATTTTCACAATTTTTGGCAGAGAGAATGTTATAAAATGTTGTGTATATAATCAAGCAAATTACAACTGAACAAATTCCTCTGTAAAAAAACCTCCAGGATATAGACAGGAATTAAAATGTCAAATGTGGTGTGTGTAAGTGCAACTGAAGTGGAGATTTACACTCGCCATAAGAGTTCATGTAATACATTCTACTATTGACCATTCTGAGTGAACCAAGAGGGGGAAGAAGGGGATGAGAAGCAACTGATGCATATGTGAGAGAGGCGTTTTTCCTCATTTCCTCTCAGGGGGATGTGGAGACAGATGTCTGAATGTTAATGCACTGTGTGTGTATTGCCCATCTCAGAAGATAAAAGAGGCTCTATAAATCTTACAGATTATATCACAGAAATGTGACTGTAAACAGGGAAGAAGAAAGTGTACAGTGCATCCCACTTTACGCAGACTGACTGAATTTGAAATTTGGTCTTTTTTTGTGGGGGCTCCAATTTGTTTATGTATTAAAATTGACCACATTTTCATCCAACTGAATTCATTAAAAGGACAGCTTATCTTATTAATTTCACAAAATATTTATAATTTGCAATTTACTTGCAATTTAACATACTTGCACTTCTCAATTTTTTATTTTTCTTATTTTCTGTGGCATTTAGGTTAGCAAATTAACCCTTATGCGTTGTTGGGGACGTTTTTGTCCACTAGGGGGTAAAGTTGAGTCTTATTTTGGCCACAACTTTCTCTGTGTTTGAGCTAATGGAATGATTTTTGGTGACAAATCTTGAAATTTTTCAAAAACTCAACGGTACACTGTGGGAAAATTCACTACCCTTTCGGTATGTTCGTGGATGAAAACATCCACTAAATTAAACTGCTGTAAAAATGTATCAGATAAATATTTTTTTTCTTTTTTTTTTGCATAAATCTATTAATCAACCTCAGTCCTGATCAAAACTACCAAATGTTAAAAAAAAATCCAAGATTTTAACTCTTTAATTACCAAGTTCATAAATGATGTCACTGATTTGGGAAAAAAAAAACACACAAAATTACATATTTTCAATATAAAAAGTGATTGTGGACTGGATATTTTTTTTACCTTTTATCACAGTCTTGGGCATGTCAAAGATTAGTAACAAGATTGGCTTTGATGCATTGTTAGTTTTTGTGCAGCATTAGATTTAATTTTTTCTCCCTCTGTTGTTGATGGCTGTTTTTGCCCCATTGACTTCCATTATAATGACATTTTTTGATTGCAAAGCCATGACACCATATAATCATGCATTCTTGATTGTTTGTGGTTTTCCCTTTTGGGAAGAAGTAACATTTGTTATTTTTACAGTTGATCACTAGGTAGGACCATTAACCCTTTAGATAGGCCTGTGCAAAAAAAAAAGGCTTAGTTTCTGGCTTGTATATGGAGTTATATGGAGTATAATAGCAATTATAGTGTGTGTGTGTGTGTCTGTGTGTGTGAGAGAGAGAGAGAGAAAGAGAGAGAGAGAAAGAAAGAGAGAGAAAGAAAGAGAGAGAAAGAAAGAGAGAGAGGGTGTGAGAGAGACCTTTGTGCCTTGATGTACAGTATCTGGAAAAAATCCAAATATGTACCTCATGCTCTCAGAACTACATGGAGTAAACAATAAAAAAAGAAGTGTGTGTATGCACCTGCTGCCTTTGGATGGTGAAAAGTACAGATGGCCTATATGTGAAATGCTCATCTTTTCTTGATGGTAAAGCCAGTTTAAAACCTTAAAATTCTGTAAAAAAATCTACTTTGCATCAAATTTATGAACATAATGTATTATGAACCAAAATGCAATACCAACTTCAAATAAGCTGCAGCTTGCTGGAGGGGTCAAGCTACATAATCATTTCTAAAACTTTGGTACAAGTCAAGCCCTTTCTCGTGTTGCTTGCTGCTCTTCTCACCATTAAATGACCAGCACGATGGCATGCAAGTGTTTAAATCCACGTACTTTGCTTTTGTTTAGTCTATTCGCTTGTTAAGTCTGACGTCACGTAGCAGCGCTTCCGTGTCCAAACGCTCTATCAGTTACCACGAGAAAACAACAAAAGGTGCTAATATATACTCACAATGTGATAGAATACTAGCGAAAAAGTTATAATCTTAACCTTTAACTCCATACCGAAGTACCAGATAGCCAGACAATGAAAATATAAATATAAAAAAAATATATGAAAATTATTTGTGTTTGGGACGCTGTGAGCATGGAGACTGTAGTGTATATCGTAAGTTTGAAAGTGTTTAGCTTAAATTATCAATATGAATAAACAGTGCTCATAAACGGCTGCTGAGGTCATATTCTCAAGTGAAGCGAGTTGAGGCCTGGACCCGGAAACAGCGCTTCTTACGTCATCACTTAACAACCGAATACTTTCACCACCATTAAAAGGCAGCAGGTGCATAAATACACTTTGGTTTACTCCATGTAGTTCTGAGAACTGAGGTGTACATTTTGATTTTCTGAAATACATCAAGGTAAGTGCGCAAACACACTCTCACACTCTCTCTCTCTCTCTCTCTCTCTCTCTCTCTTTTTCACACACACACACACACACACACACATACACACACAATATAATATGCTGTTATACTCCATATAGCTTCATATACAAGTCAGAAACTAAGCTTTTTTTGCACAGGCCTATCTAAAGGGTTAATGGTCCCAACTAGTGATCAACTGTAAAAAAAAATTACAAATGTTACCTCTTCCCAACAGGGAAAACCACCAACAATCAAGAATCTCACGCACACACAAACACTATAATTTGCTGTTATACTCCATATAACTCCATATACAAGTCAGAAACTAAGCTTTTTTTGCACAGGCCTATCTAAAGGGTTAATGGTCCCACCTAGTGATCAACTGTAAAAAAAACAAAAACAAATGTTACCTCTTCCCAACAGGGAAAACCACCAACAATCAAGAATCTCACACACACACAAACACTATAATTTGCTGTTATACTCCATATAACTCCATATACAAGCCAGAAACTAAGCCTTTTTTTTTTGCACAGGCCTATCTAAAGGGTTAATGGTCCCACCTAGTGATCAACTGTAAAAATAACAAATTTTACCTCTTCCCAAAAGGGAAAACCACAAACAATCAAGAATGCATGATTATATGGTGTCATGGCTTTTCAATCAAAAAATGCCGTTATAATAAAAAGTCAATGGGGCAAAAACAGCCACCAACAACAAATTACGGAGAAAAAATTTAAATCTAATGCTGCACAAAAACTAAAAATGCATCAAAGCCAATGTTGCTACTAATCTTTGACATGCCCAAGACTGTTATAAAAAGTAAAAAAAAAAAAATCCAGCCACAATTACTTTTATATTGAAAATAAGTCATTTTGTGTGTTTTTTCTCCCAAATCAGTGACATCATTTATGAACTTGGCAATTAAAGAGTTAAAACCTTGGATTTTTTTTTTAAACATTTGGTAGTTTTGATCAGGACTGAAGTTGATTAACAGCTTTATGCAAAAAAAATTGAAAACAAATATGAATCTGATACATTTTTACAGCAGTTTAATTGAGTGGATGTTTTCATCCCGAACATACCGAAAGGGTAGTGAATTTGAACAATCCACAAGGGTTAAATAAGTCCAATTATCCATGCATCTGTCATAGTAGTGAAAAGGACAAGTTTGATTCATGTGTTTGTTTTTTAAATCCTCTTTTATTTTTTCCTGATTGTATTGAAGAGTCATCTTTACTTTCATCACACAACATTACATCAAGCCTACTACAGAAATACACTGAAACAAACACAAAGTTTACAATGGATATATGGATATGCTCTCACAACAGTGAATGTAACATTGTGTTTATCGACCACCTTCAAACTGTTGTCTTTTATTTTATTTTATTTTTTCTTCTTTTTTCTAAAGTACATTTGTCAATTTAAATTTCCCCACCCATAAATTATATGGAAGCCATATTTGCTTTTTAAAGAGTCTTTTATCTGCATCCCCAATCACAAGTATAGACCATAGACCAAAAATGTGTCTCATACAATTTTTTTACATTTCCAAACAGTCCACATGAGCCAACCACATACACAGTGTGATTCATTAGAATATTTATGTGTTTATTTGGTTCCTGTTTATGTTGTGATGCTCTTTTTTAGATGTAATTTACACCTTGCTCTGAATGTTTCGTGTGCAGAAGTATAGTACAATTTACATGTTTTACAGATATATTCATGTCCTTTTAACTGTGAAAATGGTTGCCAGTGCAACTGAGAAGCTATTTTCAGGTTATTTTAAAACAAGTTTAGCTGATTGTTTCCTTTTTGACAGAGTCACAGGAGTCATTTTTCTCTTTTTCTCTGCCATTTTTTTCTTTCTTTGTGCCACATACTCCTACAAGAGTAACTGTTTTCTAATCCAGTAAAAAGGATCACAATGCATGAATATGTAAATAACTAAATAGCATAGATAATGGCAGGTGATCTGGTTTCCCTGACATACATGTACATCACAGTCAACAGCCCTAATGAATCAAAAACCTAGGGTGTTAGAATGAATGGCTTTCTTAGTATTGTAATTAAGCCCTTATAGCGATGCATATATCTCCCCTTGGTGCGTTAACTCTATGCTTTCCTGAGGTGAACAGGATCAAACACACACACATTAAAAAAAAAACAAAAAAAACACTAAAATCTCTGAGACGCAAGACAGAATGATAGCTAATATATTTCATATTGCAGGCAGTACAAAGATACTCTTCGATTTGCTTTCCATTGAGTGTTTTAGGTGGTCTATAGGTGCTATACGTTACTATATACTATATAACTGCTTATTTTATATGCCATCCCATATACATTCTAATCCATTTACATAATATAGTGCTATTTATTTTATTTGTTTAATAAAATATGATTTATTCAGTTTTGGTATAGTAATTTAAAACTATTATTTGAAAAAATAAATATATCCGAATATATATAAACCAATGTAATTTGTGACGTAACTCAGTAGCTGTAGGCCGTGTCGTTGGGTTTCCTGTCAACTCAAGAGATTTTCTGACCACACAGATATTACAGTGTGTGGCAATGCAGCGAGGGGTCCAAATAGGGTTTCCCAAAGTCTTCAAATTGTCTCAAACTCAAGATTTCCCACGGCCTGTAGAAGGGCAACCACAGAGGTGTATAATTTAAGACCAGATAAATGGGCAACATTTCAAACACTGAAACAAACAAAAGCATTTTGTTTAATATATATATATATATATGTCTGCCTTATTGTTATCATATTTCTAGTATGCTTTAGATTTGTAATTTCCTTTAAGTATTGCACCAATAGGGAACTAAGCATCATGAAGGATGGTGACCCCATCATATGCGTTCATCTAGCAGCATCCATCCAAAGATAGTGAGAAATGATTGATGTTTATGTTAATCGCTATGGCTATTTGGCTCCCTTTCAAAACAGTGCTACGAATGTGGGAAACATGCCACAAATATGGGAAATAAAATTTCTGTTCAGATTTATAGTATTTACATTACAGTTTCTCTTATACAAACAAATCAGCCCCCAAGTACTGTAACAGTTTTGAAACTACTATCTAGTTATTCTTGGATTTAATTGTTTTAATTTGTTTAAATACTCTGACAACCATTTTTCTTAGCTGAGAATATCATTTGCATAGAAGGTCTGAAATTTAAGTCCTCTGACCAAACATTTCTTTTACTGTTGTTGATCAGATTTTTAGTTTTTCTTTTTTTAATGATAACAAATGTAGATGCATACATACACACATCCAAAATCATTCACACATACTATTGGACCATATAGCAATATCAAGATTGTTTTTTTTTTTTTTTTTTTTTTTTTTTCCCAGAACATGCAATCTCTACTTGCTTAAAAGTTCCCTTATTTCTCAGACTAGCTTTGTGTTTTTCATAATTATTATAGTTATTTAATAAAAAATATTTTAAAACAAATAATGGCTTTGACACCTAATGTGTTATTATAAGAGACTGGGCATCACTTTTTAAAGACTTAATAGACAGTGATCCTGAACCTTACAGATATATTACAGGTTTACAGACAGATATCACTCTTCTGACCACTACTGTAAAAACATCTAACAATTGTGCTCTTTACTGACTGACGACCATCCACTATTGCTTTTGACCTTTTTTTTAAAACCGTAAAAACATAAAACTCAACCAATATATATTTAAAAAAAGGATCTAAACAAGTGACAAAGTAACAATGGATTTAAAACAGTAATAAACAAAGGAACTCAATACAAGAATTAAAAAATAAAAAACCCACTTGAATTAAAAAATATAAATAAACTTCAATCAAATTTGTTTCTATATACAAGCAATGTTGGAAAAAATACCATGAATAGAAAAATAAGTTAGACACTCTACAAACATAGCAAGGCAACAATAGAACAACAAAACAAAAATATAATGCACAAGATTCCAACTCGCCAGTACCATACAATGGTTGTAAAAACACCCCATTTGCAGCCTGAGGACAATTTCTTAATACTTTGGAAAGGACCATGAATAAAAAATTGACCTGATTGGTCAGAACCTGACATTGTTTTCCAAATGATTTATTATGTGATGATCTGAGTCTTATGTTTGGGCTTGTACTAGAATTTCTTTCGTCCTCTTCTTCATATTCTCTCTGCTGGAGTATAAATGCACAAATCCTCTTTGTCAATCTCTCATTGATAACGTGAACAGTGTAAGGTCTTGGATTACATGCATTCCTAGTCCACTTTACACTTTTATAGCACACAGAAAGAGAAAGAAAAAGGACAAAAAATAATAATTAACAGGATTATTATTATTATATATATTTTTTTCATTCTGGAATGTTGAGTTAAAGGACTTAGCATAGAGATGTGTGTTATAGTTCCCATGTTCATGAATTTCTTTTTTTTGTGTTTTTTTTTTTTTTGTTTAGGAAAAACCTATGAAGTTTTTCTAAGTGTCCTTAAAATTGCTATTTCGTCCATTCCTGAGAGGGGAGTGAAAAGCTTTTCCCAGGTAACAAGAGAAACACGGAATCACACTTCTCCGTAAGTCACTCGCTGTGCTGCTCTAATGAGAACATGTCAGCTTGTTTTCAGAGTAATGCACACACATATTTCAAGATTTACTGTAGGCATTATAGGTTACACTGATTGACCTGTTTAGTTTCGCTGATATTGTACGACTGGATTCATCGCTCTCCGCTGCCTCCATGTATTGTGTTCTGTTGGCCAGGAGGAGGAAGTTGTTTGGAGCCATCATGCTCAAATATCTTTGGCCATGCTGTTCGTTTAGAACACAGATACAGACTTCCCAAATAATCTGTGAAGAACAATATGGAATACAAAGAAGGCATTACAATCCAATGAAATACATTTTTTTAAAGGTGAAATGTGTAATGTCTGTTCCATTGGTATAAACAAATGGAATGACAAAAATAATTACTATTTTCAAACCTAACATTTCCCCTCTTTACCATCTAACCTAACTATTTACACTGGAATAAGAGCTGGAAAAAAATGTTGTATTACAGACAGTTTATATGGGGCTTCTATGTTCTGAATAGGGACACAAGAGTCAGTCGGCTGTTGATCGTTAGTTTATATGAAGCATAAAGAGACATTTCTGAGACACCGAGTCATTTGTAACAATGCAAGTGGTAATGTAACAAAGTTAAGAAGAGTTTAACTTTATTGAGACCCATACTGAATGCTTTAGCTCACGAGTTGTATCTTGTCAGGTCCTGTAGTGGAGTGCTAGCAAGATGTTAAGTTAATGTTACCGTCAGTAGCTGTATTTCCATTACCTTTCAAATTGTGCAAATTGAAATTGCGAATTGAAAATGCACCCAATGGAAACACATACATTTCACAAAAACTCCCACATATCACAAAAACATTTTTACTTACACAAGAGGTGGTTTTAAGGCAGTTTGAAAAAGGTATGATTTGCAAAACTGGAGAGAATGGAAAGGCTTTTTTTTGTTTTGTTTTTTGCCACATTTACAGGTCATCTGGCATGCATAAGTAACTCCAAGAAACACCTCATATGTGGCCGCTCTCCAGTATGCTTGTATCCCTTATTTACACTGCATAACGGCTCTGATACACCCACCGGAGCTGATTCTAGCCACTCAATACTAGTCAATACTTGATTAGATTGCAACATATAATCATTGCTGTTAATAATGTTCACCGTTTGTTTGATTACATGACCTTAACTAACTGCTTTGATTTCTGCCATATGAACATTAACTTGAGATAGTCACCACTGATAAGCTACTACTAAATATAATGTAGAAACTTTAATTTTCTGTAAAGCTGCTTTGCTAACAATTTTACATTGTGAAAAGCACTATACAAATAAACTTGAAGTGAATTTAATCGAAATTTAATTTAATATTTGGTGCTTATACCAGCCACACAGCTGCACATTTCAGAGTCGTCCCAAAAACAGAACATGAGCCCTATGTAGATTAAACTCAGGAACATGACCCCTTCGTGGGGTAAACTCGTGAACAGGAGCCCTCACTAGACTAAACTTGGGCACAGGAGTTCTCACCGGGCTAAACTCAGGGACAGGAGCCCTCACTGGGCTAGATTCAGGGTTGGAGCCGACACTGGAGCGAGTTCTGGAGATGGAGCCAAGACTAGAGTAGGCTCTGGGGCTGGAGCTGACACTCGAGCGAGTTCTGTGGCTGGGATTAGGGCTGTGAACAGTTTTTTTCTCCTCATCCTTCTCTCTTGGTTATAAGTGAATTGGGCGGCCAGCAGGTTTGTCATTGTGGCGGCCGGCGGGCTTGGGTCAACAGCGACTAGCGGGCTTGAGAGAGCCACAGCCCGCGGGCTGGAGAAAGCAGTGGCCGATAGGGTTGACTGAGGAATGGCCAGAGGGCTTGACGGTGAGCTAGTTCTGGATCAGGATTACTTCCCCTCAAGCTTAGTCCTGTGCTGTCTGGGAGGTCGACGGGGCGATAGTAACTGGCTCCGATCCAGAACAGAGAGTTGAGTGTCATGTTATCTAGTGACACAATGCGAACACAAGTCTGACATAATGGAAACACAGCTAGTGATTTCACTGATTGATATGATTTGTCTATGTCAAATAAATGGCAAAGGTGTCCCATTTATTTTTTAACAATACAATATATTTCTTATATGCATTTTTTTTTTTGCTTTTTTTCATGCACTTTCATACAATACTTTATCATTTCAGGCATAAAGCAACTTCAATATTACCACACATTAATTTGTTAAATGATATTATTCATTAATGCTATACAATTCTACAAAGGAGCTACCGTATTCTGTTAACAATAACAGGTTCATTACTTTTTTGGCAGCTCAATAATGATTAATAGTAAGGAAGACCAATTTTTGTTGTAATAAGGATAAGATTTAACTTAAAGGGGTCATGTGACACTTTGGAGTGTTGCAAGCTCTTGGTGCATAAAGATCAGTTGCAAAGATCAGTTGCAAAGACTAAAGTCTCAAATCCAAAGACATATTCTTAAGTTAGGAGTCAACCACTCCTACTTAAAACTTTGTTTGGCCTTCCAAAAGAGGACACAACTCAAAATCAGTGGTTAAGTTGTATAATCAACACTGTTCCAAAACAGTTCAACCCAAATATTCAGATGTGTGCAGCGTATTTTGGGGAGGACAAGGACTGTTTCCTGTGAGAGTAGCCTACAATAATGATGTCTGTTTCTATAAAGTGGGTCAATTCCAACTTTGCAAAGACAGTCTGGCGCTTCTGACTCACAGCCTGTAAGTACATTTTCATATTTAAAAGCTTTGCCACTTATGATTCAAACACAAGTTTTGAGCAGCGTAGAGTAACTGTTAGAGCTTGTTGTTTGTCATTAACCGATCACAAATGCTGAAATGGTTCATCTGATACTTGAGGCATTCAGCCAATCACAAAATGCACTGGATAGCTGGCCAATCAGAACACATCTTGTTTTTCAAAACTATGAGCTTTGTAAAAATCATATTATAATTCTAAATGTTCACCGCACTCTTGAGCTGACAGTGGGGTCCCCTTCATACATATATTATAGATATAGATATTCTTTATCAAAGTTAATACTCTGCCAGGCCCCTTAAAATGGCTCGTTCAAACACGTCCCCACATGTCTACGTCATGATTTGGAAATATTTGTGTAATGCCGCCCAAATGTTCACACAAAGAAAGAAGGCGTGGTTTCAGTAACCCCAGTTAGTGTTGAAGCAGCCATGTCAGGGAGATGCTCTGTGTTTCTAGACAAATGAAAAGCACTTTATTTGGCCTTCCAAAAATGGCTTACAACGGAACAGCAACATTACGTTCGGTCAACACTGCACCGGCTCCCTATTAAACATTGTATATATTTTAAAATCTTGCTTATTATTTATAAAGCCCTGAGTGGTTTAGCACCTCGGTTTTTGAATGAGCTCTTGTTACATTATAATCCTCCATGTCCTCTGCATTCTCAAAACTCTGGCAATTTGATAATACCTAGAATATCAAAATCAACTGCGGGCAGCAGATCCTTTTTCAATTCAGTGCCAAAACTCTGACCTACCTAACCTACCTAATATTGTTCAGGAGGCAGACACACTCTGTCAGTTTAAATCTAGATTAAAGACCAATCTCTTTATCCTAGCTTACACATAACAGGACAACACATTTCTAATATTCAAATCAATTAAAGGATTTTTAAGATGCATTAATTAGGACAACCGGAACCGGCAACAATTCCCATAAATCACAATGTAGTTGCTACATCGTTAGAAGAATGGCATCTACGCTAATATTAATCTGTTTTGCTCTTATTCTGAGGTCACCGTAGCCACCAGATCCAGTCTGTATCCAGATCAGAGGGTCACTGCAGTCACTCAGATCCAGTACGTATCCAGACCAGATAGTGCATCAGCTCCTAGAGATGACCTCGACAGCCCTGAATGTCAGCGGAGACCATGACAACTAGATGACCCCCAGAGACAGATCCCCAGCAGGGCTTTAACTGGGGATTGCAGGGCCCCAGTGCAGGTTGTACCAGTGGGCCCTGTTTGAAATTGTTTAATTTGTATGTCCGTTCTATTTATTTATTTGTGCTATTTACAGAATTCAAATGTATAATCTTTTGCCTTTCACTTTTTTTTTTTTGTGGATCGTCTCATTCTGTTTGTGACACTGCACGTGACAAAACCATACTGTTTTTTTACTAACAAGATGCAGTTTCTGACTGCGAGTTATTCCATAACGGACATAAACATTACTGTCCCTGAAGAACTGAAACGTAAACAAAGGAATTATCATCCATATTACAACGTTATTGCTTCGTTGGACTAAACATGCTCAATGAGATTTCGTTCAGTGTACCCTTACCTTTTTAACTAAACCGGGATTTACAGCTGTGGGTGTGTTTATGTCTCATTATTACAATGAATCTGGTTTGTACTGCGTTTTCATTCTTCATGTTTTGATATGTACTGCTTACACAAATATAGCAAATACAGTCTTTATAAGCTTTCCATTGAAAAACAGCAATCTGTTGTCGATGCTTGAGGCTTAGATCTTTATAATGATATATAGTTTGTCAAGATAAAATTTGTCCCGTTTCATTGAATCTATTCGTAAACACTGACACGTGCGAGTTGAGGGGTCATTGAGGATGCGGGCGTTCTGGTGCAGGCTAACAAGTAAATATATGTATATATATATATATATATATATATATATATATATATATATATATATATATATATATATATAGTACAGACCAAAAGTTTGGACACACCTTCTTATTCAAAGAGTTTTCTTTATTTTCATGACTATGAAAATTGTAGAGTCACACTGGCCTCCACAGTCACCGGACCTGAACCCAATCGAGATGGTTTAGGGGTGAGCTGGACCGCAGACAGAAGGCAAAAGGGCCAACAAGTGCTAAGCATCTCTCGGGGAACTCCTTCAAGACTGTTGGAAGACCATTTCAGGTGACTACCTCTTGAAGCTCATCAAGAGAATGCCAAGAGTGTGCAAAGCAGTAATCAAAGCAAAAGGTGGCTACTTTGAAGAACCTACAATATGACATATTTTCAGGTGTTTCACACTTTTTTGTTATGTATATAATTCCATATATAATTCCACATGTGTTAATTCATAGTTTTGATGACTTCAGTGTGAATCTACAATTTTCATAGTCATGAAACTGTACTGTACTGTACTGTACTGTATATATATATATATATATATATATATATATATATATATATATATATATTAGAGGTGGGCATAGATTATTTTTTTTTTAATCTAGATAAATCTAACTGTAATCTAGGGATTAATCTAGATTAAAATGGCTCATTTGAATTCTGCCAAAGGCATTCAGAATATGTGTGCTACCCAAATAAAATAATGACTAAAAGTAAGTCTTTTAGAAGGGGTTTCTCAAGACAGGTGGCGTTGCATTTTCTGTTTCGAAACGTGCTGACATGGCACTGACGTGCTGCTGCTGCTGCTGTAGGTGACATAGAGGGAGGCCGCCGACAGACCAGGCTCTTGTCTTCACGACAACAATATCTATACTTCATGTTGAACAGTAATATAAAGCATACTGATAAAGGACAACGTCAACAGTAATGACGGCAAATTACAATTACAAATTACTCCACGCATCCAGTGTGTCACCGGCCTTACACCACGCATCCAGTGTATCACCGGCCTGAGTATGAGTCCATGCTGCTTCTGCACCACATACGTAATGCTCACGGACTGCATACGCACTGCAGACAGAGTATATGTGAAACAGGCGTGCGTCTTGTCGAGGTTTCCATTGGGAAGCTTCTTAAAAAAATATTTCCTTTAGCTAACCCGGCAAATTCAGCTGCATCCATGTAAGCACGTTATGTTTGATGAGGTAATTTCACAGTAGGTATACACACAGGTTTAAAGACTCGTTCTTGCCCCCTACAGATTCAGCTAGGTATACATCCGCGCTAAAATATCAAGGTGAAAGTCATCATAGCTCGCGTAGTATAGACCCAGCTCCCAACCCAACTTTGAGAATAGATTAACGGGCGATATTTTTCTTATCGCCCAATAAGAGTCTCCCGTTAACGCAGCACGTTAACGCAGATAACGGCCCACTACTAATATATATATATACAGTCGTGGCCAAGTTTTGAGTTACATAAATATCAGTTTTCAAAAAGTTTCTGCTAAACTGCTTTTAGATCTTTGTTTCAGTTGTTTCTGTGATGTACTGAAATATAATTACAAGCACTTCATACGTTTCAAAGTCTTTTATCGACAATTACATGACATTTATGCAAAGAGTCAGTATTTGCAGTGTTGGCCCTTCTTTTTCAGGACCTCTGCAATTCGACTGGGCATGCTCTCAATCAACTTCTGGGCCAAATCCTGACTGATAGCAACCCATTCTTTCATAATCACTTCTTGGAGTTTGTCAGAATTAGTGGGTTTTTGTTTGTCCACCCGCCTCTTGAGGATTGACCACAAGTTCTCAATGGGATTAAGATCTGGGGAGTTTCCAGGCCTAGGACCCAAAATTTCAACATTCTGGTCCTCGAGCCACTTAGTTATCACTTTTGCCTTATGGCACGGTGCTCCATCGTGCTGGAAAATGCATTGTTCTTCACCCAAACTGTTGTTGGATTGTTGGAAGAAGTTGCTGTTGGAGGGTGTTTTGGTACCATTCTTTATTCATGGCTGTGTTTTTGGGCAGAATTGTGAGTGAGCCCACTCCCTTGGATGAGAAGCAACCCCACACATGAATGGTGTCAGGATGCTTTACTGTTTGCATGACACAGGACTGATGGTAGCGCTTCATACGTTTCAAAGTCTTTTATCGACAATTACATGACATTTATGCAAAGAGTCAGTATTTGCAGTGTTGGCCCCTCTTTTTCAGGACCTCTGCAATTCGACTGGGCATGCTCTCAATCAACTTCTGGGCCAGAATTGTGAGTGAGCCCACTCCCTTGGATGAGAAGCAACCCCACACATGAATGGTGTCAGGATGCTTTACTGTTTGCATGACACAGGACTGATGGTAGCGCTCACCTTTTCTTCTCCGGACAAGCCTTTTTCCAGATGCCCTAAACAATCGGAAAGGGGCTTCATCGGAGAATATGACTTTTCCCCAGTCCTCAGCAGTCCATTCACTATACTTTCTGCAGAAGATCAATCTGTCCCTGATGTTTTTTTGGAGAGAAGTGGCTTCTTTGCTGCCCTTCTTGACACCAGGCCATCTTCCAAAAGTCTTCGCCTCACTGTGCGTTCAGATGCGCTCACACCTGCCTGCTGCCATTCCTGAGCAAGATCTGCACTGGTGGCACTCCGATCCCGCAGCTGAATCCTCTTTAGGAGACAATCCTGGCGCTAGCTGGACTTTCTTGGACGCCCTGAAGCCTTCTTTACAAGAATTGAACCTCTTTCCTTGAAGTTCTTGATGATCCTATAAATTGTTGATTTAGGTGCAATCTTAGTAGCCACAATATCCTTGCCTGTGAAGCCATTTTTATGCAACGCAATGATGGCTGCACGCGTTTCTTTGCAGGTCACCATGGTTAACAATGGAAGAACAATGATTTCAAGCATCACCCTCCTTTTAACGTGTCAAGTCTGCCATTCTAACCCAATCAGCCTGACATAATGATCTCCAGCCTTGTGCTCGTCAACATTCTCACCTGAGTTAACAAGACGATTACTGAAATGATCTCAGCAGGTCCTTTAATGACAGCAATGAAATGCAGTGGAAAGGTTTTTTTGGGATTAAGTTAATTTTCATGGCAAAGAAGGACTATGCAATCCATCTGATCACTCTTCATAACATTCTGGAGTATATGCAAATTGCTATTATAAAAACTAAAGCAGCAACTTTTCCAATTTCCAGTATTTATGTAATTCTCAAAACTTTTGGCCACGACTGTATATATATATATATATATATATATATATATATATATATATATATATATATATATATTAGGATGGCATGGGGGTGGAAATTATAGAGTTTCCTTTTAATACCTTTCCCTGTATTTCTTTGTGTGTTCCACTGTGCTGCAGTTTAAATGTTGTTGTTGCACTAGATGTATGTGTTTGACCTGTGCATTTTGTTTCAGTTTCTCCCTTTAACAAAACTTCTACACTTCTATTTTTTAATACTTTTCTTTTGAGTTATCCTTTTTTTTCTTTTTTTTCTCAAGTATTTTTTTGGCCAGATACTTAAGTAAAATTTTAATTACTTTTTACACCTCTGTATAGCTATTTCCATGTGAAAAAAACATTTATTTTAAAGTGGATGGACAGTGTGAAAAAGTTTTAGTGTAAGTGAATGAGTAACTTGATTTAGTCTCGCTGCCAACTCCTGATCAAGACTGTCATTTATATATTTCAGAATTTCAAATTATAAAGTCACTTACTGTACAGCTTTCAGAGCGAACAGTGTCGTCGCCTTTGATTTATGACCCAGACCTAAAGTCCTGTGATTCCAGTCCTGGTTGGCTTTAAAACACACACACACAAACAAACAATACAAATTCAGTTGTTGTATATGTTATAAAAAAATTGCAGTATCACCAACTATCGACAACAATAATGAATAATTTATAGTACTAGGGGAGTTTGTTTTCATGATATAAAATTACTCATAATGTCATGTCATGTCATGTCATGTTTTTGTTTATCTTTCATAGGCTGCATTTACACTTTGCATTAACATGCAATCACCATGATCCTATCAAGCAGATCAGATCATCAGTCAATCAGAACATGGCATGTTTACACTTGGCAACATCGACTGACTTATTTTTTCTGGATAACCGATCGTATCTGTCTTTCCCGTGCAATATTTAAATAAGTCTACAGAGAATGGCCCAATGCAAAGTCAATCTGAAGTCGCGGGATATTTTACAAATCAAAGATAAGTGTAGGAGTCTAACTAGTGCTCCACACTGGTGTTCTCCATCTCTCTTCGGACAGTTTGCGAGAGAGGTGGCGGGGTTTTGTGTGTCATCCACGTCATTTCACTGAGATCCGATCACAATGTGTCCTCGACTACCTCCGGACCAGGACGCATTCCGATCAGAAGTGCTTTTTCACTTGTCTTTTCAATGTGTATGTGGACAATGTCCAGATACAGGTCGCATGTTAATGCTAAGTGTAAATGCATCCATAGATTCACTTCAACGCTGTTTCAGTAGCTGGTGTGACGATTGGCTGAAGCCCATATACAATCACACAATCACAGTTTATTGGCAGATATTGCTAGAAACTGTCTCTTCTCACTGTTGCTTGCTCTGCAGCTTCTGAGGCACCACATGGGCTGGCATTTCAGCCTGAAGCTATGGAGCGCAAAGCTTCAGTTTTCTCTCTCTTGCTTTCTCCTGATTGCGTGCTTGATATGTCTCAGTGGAGTTTGCATATGACAATTTGTGCCCGAGTTCAGAAACAAGTGATCTCTTTTAGATTTAATGTGCTATCTGCCGCCACATCTGACTTTGAGGAGTTCAGACTGCCCTTTGCCCTTCTGTAGCTTATACAGAGCTTTTGCATGTAATTTATCATGCTGTAGACAGGCCTTAAACTGGAATGGGATGAGTCTGTCCAGCCAGGGGCTCACTCCAAGCTGGATGAGTGGTTGTTAGCAGGCACATATTTGCTCTGCAAGCCAATGCTGTGATTTTAGGATCTATTGTAAGATCTCACAGTCTTGGAACTAAGTCTTCCCTGCACTAATTACTAATTCGACTGCCTCTGTTTTCACAGCCACTTTTGAGATGGCTAAACAGGGGTATTCAGAGATGCTGGATATGGGAGAGTCATTAATGGCTCATCTCTCACCATTGTCAGCCCTCTAATGGAAATTGAGGCCTAATATACTGTTCAAACTGTGTAGGACAATGTCTGCTTTGATCAGAAAGTCCTGTATAGCTGCTGGTTGAGCAAGAATGCTGCTGCACACCATGGCAGTCCCGAAGGGTTCCCAGCTGAGGATCCTGAACAAGATGGAAGTATTGACTGCTTGTTCCCTGAAGCAATCAAATCAATCAAGGCAATCTGAGAAATTGCTTTGTGATACTAAGTACATGGCTCATACTATTGGTCTTTCAATGGTGTGTTTGGACTGAATGCTATCTCTGGCTAAGGAAACAAAACATCCTGCTAGATGCTTTGATTTTGGGGATGCTTCCTGCTAGACTTTCTGATATTTACTTGGGACTTCTCTACGGCACTAGAGCCTTTGACTGGACCTCCTTGTGAGTCTCTAGAATAAGTCTTGGATCAGCTTTTAACTCTCAAAAAGGTTCTCTTGCTGACTTTTAAGAGAACTAGTGAAATGCATGCTTTGACAGTGAGCTTTTTATGTTAGGATTTAGCTCATTAGCCGCATTTCCACTGTCGGGCCAGTGCGAGCCAGGGGTTAAAATGGGCCGGGTGGGGCTAATAGCCTCAGGCCAGAATAGCGCATGGTTTCCACAGTCAGGGCCTAAAGAAAGCACGCCCTTTACACGACTCTCAGGAACAACATCATGCAACCTCATCACTTCGCCAAAAAGAGAAGTTATCAGAAAACTAAGAAATAAGTCACTGGAACTAGTGTGATCACAAAATAAATATGATAAAAGCGCCCGTTTGTTTGCATTCTTTGTTAAATATTCAAATTCAAAAGCATCGATGAAAATTTGTGCAGCAGAGCCAGATAATGAATTTGCATGCCCCATGTCGGAGCGTTTCTCGTTCTCGAGTCTAGAACCGGTTGCATCGGTTTTCGGATCACCAGTACACTGAACCGAGAACCGTTTCTGTCGGAAGCATCTGATTCGAGAACCGAAGAGGTGATGACACTGCGCATGCGTGATTCAGCGTGAAGGAGACTGACACAGAGCGCATCTGAACCGAACTGATTCTTTTGGTGATTGATTCTGAACTAATTCTGTGCTAATGTTATGATCTCTGTCCACTGAAACACTATTGCTTTTAATTTGAAATGGGTTATTTAAAACAATTACTTATCAAACAGATGGAATTAGAAATAAAGGCCTGCCTCTAATAAAAGCCTCCTTCAAATAAAAGCCTGTTACCTTCTGCAGTTCAGGTAAATAAAAGCCCCGGCTTTTATTTGAGGAATTACGGTATTGGTATTTTATTTATTTATTTATTTTTAACGCTTATGAAAATAGCCTGCCTATTCAGTCGAGTCAGTTTCTGTTTATTTGTAGCCACAGTGGCCTATATGTCACATTTAGAATGAAGGATAATATCTTTATTTTTATAAACGTTCCCGAACAAAAACATTATTATATTTTTATGATGGCGGTGCACCTAAACTCTCAAGACGAGACTTATGACAGATAATATAAGTTCCCTTTGAGTCGGTCACATTCTACGTTACAAATGGGATCTCGCCCAAGATCCCAATCACCTTCGAGTGGTACAAAATGAGCCAATGGTACACAAAGGACCTTGGTTTGCGGGATTTGCATCGCGAGCTCCGCCCCGCAGAGTGGGTATATAAGGAGCAACTCGCATTCAAGCTTTCGCTTCGGAGCCGAGCACATCGCGTGCTGCTTTCACCGGAGTGCTACAAGCAAGAGCTGGTGTTGGTGTGACGGTGCGATTCAGTGGTTTGTCTGGGTTTCCTGCGATAGCTCCCGCATTCCCCTGAGCACTTCAACACCTCTGAAAGAGCAAATTTCTTTCACTAAAAGAGCTGTTTCCTCTACCTCCGGGTCCCAAGAGGCCACGAACGACAGTTGGCGCATGCTTCCTCGCCACTCTCGTTCTCCTCTCCCCTTGCCAGTTTCCATGCAAAGCCAGCTCAAGAACGCTTCACCTTCTCATGCCCTCTTTGCTACTTGGGAGTCAGACGAGTGCCCGCACTCCGCCCCCGCTAAGGGACGCAATGCCTCCCATGCCGGGGCTGTCTGCTCCACCACGCTGCCCCACCGTGGGTACGCCTGTAGTCCCCTTGACCCCGCTGGTTCGGTTTCTGGGAGCCTGGCTAGAGCTCCTCAGGCCTTCCCGCTGGCTCATCCGGACGCTCAGGCTCGGCTATGCGATTCAGTTTGCCCGGCATCCCCCCAGGTTTCGCGGTGTCTGCGTGTGAATGGTGGGCAAAGATGCCCCTATCATGCGCGTGGAGGTCGTGACCCTGCTGGCAAAGGGCGCGATAGAGCCGGTCCCTCCAGCCGACATGAAGTCCGGCTTTTACAGCCCTTACTTCATAGTACCCAAGAAGACAGGTGTGTTATGTCCAATCCTGGACTTGCGTGCCTTGAACCTAGCTCTGCACAGACTCCCGTTCAAGATGCTAATGCCCAAGCGCATTTTCGAATGCATTCGTTCGATGGATTGGTTTGCAGCGATCGACCTGAAGGACACGTACTTTCATGTCTCCATTCATCCTCGACACAGACCGTTTCTTTGGTTTGCTTTTGAGGGGCAGGCATATCAGTACAAGGTCCTCCCATTCGGGTTGCCCTGTCTCCCCGCGTCTTTACGAAGGTCATCTGTAGAGCTGCGGGCTGGGCGACACCTAACACATTCGCGAGATTTTATAATCTCGGTGTAGATCCCGTGTCCTCCCTGGTACTCGTCCCTTCAGGCCAGTAAGGACCTGCTCGGTGTCAATCCGCATGCTGACCTTACGACAGGGTGCTATCACTCACACGGGTAGCTAGAAGACAGCCATGTGGCATTTTGTAAGGGACCCCATTTGTAACGTCGAACGTGACCGACCAAAAGGGAACGTCTTAGTTACGTATGTAACCCTCATTCCCTGAAGGAGGGAATTGAGACGTTATGTCCTCTTGCCACATTGCTGTTCCGCTGAATGGCCGGGTCACTGGCTCGGCTTCTCAGCGAAGACTTGAATGCGAGTTGCTCCTTATATACCCGCTCTGGGGGTCGGAGCTCACGATGCAAATCCCGCAGACCAAGGTACTTTCTGTACCATTGGCTCGTTTTGTACCACTCGAAGGTGATTGGGCTCTCGGGCGAGATCCAATTCGTAACGTCTACGTTCCCTCCTTCAGGGAACAAAGGTTACATACGTAACCAAGACGTTAATAAATAAATACAAGATTGTGATAGAGAATAAGATGCTGACATCTGATTTCTTCAAGCGGTCATTTATATTTACATTTACATTTAATCATTTAGCAGACGCTTTTATCCAAAGCGACTTACAAATGAGAACAATAGAAGCAGTCAGGTCAACAAAAGAACAACAACAGTATACAAGTTCCGTGACAAGTCTCAGTTAGTCTAGTACAGAACGCATAGCCAGTTTTTTTTTTTTTATAAATGACAAGACAAGAAAATAAAGAAAAGTGCTAGTATTAGTTGGTTAAGAGCACAAACTTCTGGAGGGCACATAAGATTTAACCAGTGAGTTTAGGTATGTTGGTGCCGTGCCAGTGGTCGTCTTGTAGGCAAGCATCAGTACCTTTTGAGGTATTTGAATTTGATGTGAGCGGATACTGATAGCCAGTGTAACCTGATGAGGAGAGGAGTAACATGAGCTTTTTTGGCTCATTGAAGACAACCCTCGCTGCTGCATTCTGGGTCAATTGCAGAGGCTTGTCAGTACATGCAGGAAGGCCCGCCAGGAGAGCATTACAGTAGTCCAGTCTGGAGAGAACAAGAGCTTGGACAAGAACTTGGGTGGCTTACTCTGACAGGAAGGGTCGAATCTTCCTAATGTTGTATAAGGCAAATCTGCAGGACAGGGTCGTTGTAGCAATGTGGTCTGTGAAGCTTAACTGATGATCCATCACAACTCCTAGGTTTCTGGCAGTCTTCAAAGGAGTAATGGTTGAGGAACCCAGCTGTATAGAGAAGTTGTGATGAAGCAATGGGTTAGCTGGAATCACCAGGAGTTCTGTTTTCGTAAGGTTAAGCTGAATGTGATGGTCATTCATCCAGCTAGAAATGTCACTCAGACAGGCTGAAATGCGAGTAGCTACCGTCGGGTCATCAGGTTGGAATGAGAAGCAGAGTTGGGTGTCATCAGCATAGCAGTGATAAGAAAAGCCATGCTTCTGAATGACAGATCCTAATGACGTCATGTAGATGGAGAAGAGAAGTGGTCCATGTACTGAGCCTTAAGGAACCCCAGTAGCAAGGTGACTTAGAAACATCACCCCTCCAAGACACACTGAAGGATCTGTCAGAGAGGTAGGACTTAACCCACATGAGTGTAGTTCCAGAGATGCCCATCTTTCTGAGGGTGGAAAGGAGAATCTGGTGATTAACAGTGTCAAAAGCAGCAGACAGATCCAGTAAGATGAGTACTGAGGATTTTGAAGCTGCTCTTGCTAGTCGCAGGGCTTCAGTAACCGAGAGCAGAGCAGTCTCAGTTGAGTGGCCACTTTTGAAGCCAGATTTGTTGCTGTCCAGGAGGTTGTTCTGTACAAGGAACATAGAAAGCTGGTTGAACACAGCTTGCTCAAGTGTCTTTACAATGAATGGAAGAAGGGATACCGGTCTGTAGTTTTCAAGAAGTGCTGGAGTAAGAGATGGTTTCTTGAGCAGTGGGCTTACCCGAGCCTGCTTAAATGCTGAGGGAAATGTTCCAGAGTGAAGAGAGGAGTTGATAATGTGAGTAAGCGAAGGTATGACTGAAGAAGAGATCGCTTGAAGGAGGTGAGTGGGGATCGGATCAAGTGGACAAGTAGTAGGATGATTGGACAGGAGAAGTTTGGAGACGTCCATCTCTGAGAGTGGGGAGAAGGAGGAGAAAGACTGTGCATCGGTCATTGTGAAGTTCTCCTGAAGTCTGCGGTGTGGAGAATTGGTCACTGATGGTTCTTGTCTGATTTGTGAAGAAAACCGCAAAGTCGTCCGCTGTAAGAGTCGATGGAGGAGGTGGTGGAGGCGGATTAAGAAGAGAAGAGAAAGTTTTGAAGACTGTCCAAGTGTCACAACAGCTGTTAATTTTGTTGTGGAAGTAGGATGTTTTAGCCGTGAAGACATTTACAGAGAAGGATGAGAGGAGAGACTGATACATACTGAGGTCGGTAGAGTTTCTTGATTTCTGCCATTTCCTCTCTGCAGCCCTGAGTTTAGAGCGATGTTCACGGAGAACCTCGGACAGCCAGGGGGCAGATGGGGCAGTGCGTGCTGGTCTAGACAACAGTGGGCAAAAGTTGTCCAAGCAAGATGTTAAAGGGGAGCAAAGAATGTCCGTAGCGCTGTTCGTGTCCAGAGCTAAAAACTGAGAGAGTGCAGGAAGCGAGGATGAAACCACAGAAGATAGGCAAAATGGAGAGAGTGAGAGTAGGTTCCATCAAAAGGTGACCTGCGTTGGAGTTTGTACCACTTCAGGAGTAAGTGCTAGGCTAGCAGTAATGAGGAAGTGGTCTGAGGTGTGCAGTGGAAGAGTTGTCCAGAGCAACAGCGCTTGTAGATGATGTCCAGTTGGTTGCCTGATTTGTGAGTTTGGATCAATTGCAGAGGCTTGTCAGTACATGCAGGAAGGCCCGCCAGGAGAGCATTACAGTAGTCCAGTCTGGAGAGAACAAGAGCTTGGACAAGAAGTTGGGTGGCTTGCTCTAACAGGAAGGGTCAAATCTTCCTAATGTTGTATAAGGCAAATCTGCAGGACAGGGTCGTTGTAGCAATATGGTCTGTGAAGCTTAACTGATGATCCATCACAACTCCTAGGTTTCTGGCTGTCCTCGAAGGAGTAATGGTTGAGGAACCCAGCTGTATAGAGAAGTTGTGATGAAGCAATGGGTTAGCTGGAATCACCAGGACTTCTGTTTTCGTAAGGTTAAGCTGAAGGTGATGGTTATTCATCCAGCTAGAAATGTCACTCAGACAGGCTGAAATGCGAGTAGCTACCTTCGGGTCATCTGGTTGGAATGAGAAGTAGAGTTGGGTGTTGTCAGCGTAGCAGTGATAAGAAAAGCCATGCTTCTGAATGACAGATCCTAATGACGTCATGTAGATGGAGAAGAGAAGTGGTCCATGTACTGAGCCTTGAGGAACCCCAGTAGCAAGGTAATCAAATCAAATCAAATACTACGTGCTGCTGAATGAAAGTGAGTTTTGAGCAACTTATTTAAAAAAGTGTTTATAACTGGTGTTATAGCTATTAGCTTTCTGAAATGATCCGCAGTGCATACGCTTTCTAGTTTTATAAAAGCTCCCGAACAAAAATCATTATTATATTTTGATGACATATGCAACGCGGAGCTAAACTCTCGAGACAAGACTTATGAGGAGATAAAATATGACAGATAAAATATGTTACTAAATAAATACACAATTGTGATAGAGAATAAGAAGCTGACATCTGATTTCTCCTTGTTGCATTTAACATGTTTACTATGGTAACGTTAATGTTTAGGGTGCACAGTCTTTTACATCGCTTATAAATATTTTGGCCTTGTTTAGTGATTACAATCCACATTGGATCAAGTTATATCAAACACTCGCTGCTGAGTAAGAGTGATTTTTGAACTCAACTTATTTTAAAAAGTCTTTAATACTGGTGTTAAAGCTGTTATCTTTCTGAAATGATCCGCAGCGCTGAGCTCTCCAGACACGGAGAAACTCTGCCTTTGTTCATAACCGCTCCTCAAGCCCCAGCTGGCCTGCTTTGGCCCAAGGTTTTCGTCAGGCCAAAATACCCTGGCCGTTGGCCTCGAGGAAGCCCCGACAAGGCACGATCCAGCCCCAGAAGTGACAGTAGAAAAGCGACTGGCCCTGCCACGCACTAGTACACCCGGTTTAAGCTCGATAGTGGAAACGCGGCTATTGTCTAGTTAACACCTTGCTGAGGTCACAACTTGCCAACCTTCCCAAGGTGTTTTCTTCTTCGCTTCGCTGGCAGGCTGTTGTTTTACAATCTTTTACTCCTCCTACTTTTAAGCTGCAGGAGAAGGAGAGGTTGCAGACTTTGTCTTTGAGGGTTTGAGCTTTGTGGATTTATGTTGACAGTACAAGCAAGTGGCATAAATCTGGCCAGTAGTTTGCCTGATTCAGTAGCCATAGCAAAGGTTTTGCTCCATTAAGTGTTCATTGCTTCTTTACAAGCTTTGGCTTGCAACAATCTTTGGAAGATATCAGCATGTGGCAGGCTAGGCACACTTTTATTAGCATTCCAATAGCATTAACTACTTATGTAACATCAAAGAAAATATGTGAAAGTGAATGTCTTATATGTATGTGTTATGTATGTAACATTGATTACCATAGCCAGCCATGCTCATCTCAGCTTTGTTGTCTTTGTCAGATTGTCTATAATAAAGAAAACACATACATAAGGCATCTGTTGAAGCGATGCTTCAGTGGGCAGTGCTAATGCTATGTGCCAATAAATTGGTGTGATACAGGTCTCACTCAATCATCACACCAGCGGATGTGCACCTAATGGCAGCTACTGACTCAGGGAAATAAGGTTACATATGTAATCAAGAGGTTACCGATGTAACCAAATCATCAAACTCTAATATGCTATATGAAATTTTATCATGTACTTACCAGAACAACCAGACAGCTTCTCTCCCTCTCACTTTCTTTCTTGAGTTGACTTCTCTTCAAATTTAAATATAATAGGGAAACTTCATAGGTTTTTCCAGTGCAAAAACATCCTGTGTCATTTTAAACACCCTAAAATAATACGGAAACAATAAGAATAATAACTGTGAAGCAAAAAAATATGGCACCTTGTTACAATGCACTCTACTCAATCAGCTGCTCTCTTGCTTTTGTTTTCTTTCTCTCACTCTCTCTCTCATTCTCTCTCTAACACACACGCATATGCACTCAGGTATTATTAGTTTTTTGTAAATAATTTTAAAGCGTGTATATTTATTACAGTTACAACATGGGCAATGGTAAGTGTCTAATAACTGAAATTCAACTGCACTCACCTTTAATTTTACTACCTCACCACAAGGAGGTGAACTTTTTGCCAAATCCAGAGATGGCTGTGCGAATCACAAAGTAAAAGAGAAAACAGTGAGAATAACATTGGTTATAAAAAGCATTGTGTCTGTATAAAAAATAAACATTTGTTTTTGTAAGAAAAAAAAAAGAACAATAGTTAATATTGACCCATGTCAGGCCCTGTTTTTCAACGGTGCTAGAGGGTCATAAGCAGAATGCGATATATTGGCTCAAAAAATCACAGCGCACCATTCCATGCATTCTAGACAGTAATGGCAGTGCTTTGAATACACACGGCATCCTAGTTTTCCTCACCTACTTTGTACTTTGTGATAAACAAACAAGGGCTGCACGATAAATCACATGTGATTTTCATGCATGTCTTATCATTAAACCCGGTTCTGTGATTAATAGTACCGGTAAATCTCCATCACATGCTTTCAGATAAAAATTATCCAGCTGCATTTAATATACAGAACCGTTACACTGACAAGCTACAGTATGCTATATCAACTGACAAGCTATGCTACATCACGTTCATTAGAAGAATCGCCTTCGATTATGAACACGATATTGCGTAGCTTGTCAGTGTTAGTGTTTTTATTAATGCCATTAATGTTTTTGTTAATACAGCACATAGCACTAGTTAACTAAATGAATGTAACATGGCAAAGATGAATGCACTTTTGGAAGTTGAATCTAAGGGAAAGGTAATTTTGGTATTTCTGTGGTCTAGTGTGATGTTCATGTTCTTGTTCATGAAGAAATGTTATTTTATTGCTGTAATTAATTTATAGCATTAACAGGATGACCAGTTTAATTTATTTTTGGAGAGATGAATAATGGAGGTATTTTTAGTCCAGTGCCTGTATATAAGATTAGTATTGACCAAGTTCATATGTGGATCAACTTACTATGTTGTGTATTTTCAGCAGTTTCAATGTGAAAAATAACTTTCATATTGATTCAATGGATTTATTGCATTTTTGAAAATAATAATAATAATAATAATAACTATCATGGATATCTTGGTAAGAAAAACTAATTTGTACTCAAATTAATCAAAATGGATTAATTGCGTTTTGGAACCAAACTCTTATGCAGCTGCATCTCAAAATGTTTGAATATCACGGAAAAGGTCTGTATTTTTTGTAATTTAATTGAAAAAAGCTAATTTTTTTATATTCTGGAGATCTTGAAAATTTCTGCTTTGTAATTCTTTTTTTATATTTAAATATAATTTATCTTTGAGAAAATATTCAAATTTTTTGAGATACTGTTTTTTTTCCCTAAGCTGTAAGTCATAACCATCAGAATTAAAACATTAAAAACATTTATTAAAATAAATATTTCAGTTTGTGTGCAATGAATCTAGAATATTAGAAAGTTTGCTTTTTTGAATTAAATTAATAAAATAAAGAACTTTTCCATGATATATAAATTAGCTCCCTCACTAATTTAATAAGCACCCTCAGTGATTTGATTCTGGAGCCTGGCCTGACCCATGTACCATTTAAACTAGTCCAAACTGACAAAAAGTGCTAGTTATTCCTTGTAAACACTCTGCTCACCTTCTCCTAATTTGCCAGCTTGCTCTGCAGCACCTCCAGGCAACATTTTAGACAGCATGCTCTCTCCGTCTACACCCGGCTGACCTGCAGCTGCACTTCCAATTCCACCAGGCCTTGGAGCTGCTTTGGAGCCTAGAGAATTATGGAGAAGAAATTTAGGTTTACAAATGGAAACACTATCAACAGATACATATCCCTCCTTAATTACGTATATAGATAGCATCAGGGCCGGTAGCTGGGGTTTGCTGGGCCCCGATGCAGGTTGTACCAGTGGGCCCTGTTTAAAATTGTTTAATTTGTAGGTTCGTTCTAATTATTTTTTTATGCTATTTACACAATGTATTTATTTGTTTGTTTGTTTGTTTGTTAAGTTTGTAAGTGTCCAGTTACAGAAACTGAATAATTCAATGTAAAATAGCACTGCAGTGTCTGCACTGTAAAAATTAATATACAATAATAATTTTATTTAATTCAGACACCTTCAGCATTTCTCACATTATCACAGTTTATTTGTTATAGTTTAGAAAATGGTAATAAAATATGACAAGATCTAAGAGTTAAACTGTATCAGAACAAATTGATCTTGATAATGTCAGATAACTTTGATAGAAAGGTATGTAATGGATAACAATCAACCAAAACTTCAGACAACTGTTAGTATGACAATATTTACACAACTATGAATACTTTGTTGACCAGTTACCAAGCAATGCTTAATTTTGTCCAGTCTGTGGTGTAAAAAGGTTGCATTAGCAATTAAAGACAAATCACTTAAGCAAAAGATGGTGAGGTCAAAGTGTTAGAATAATTTTTGGACTCAATTATTATTATTTGTTTTTATTTTTTATATCAATTTCACTAGTAATCCACTGTTTGAATAATTTTTGGGTATAATATGTCACAGTTCATTTATTTTGGGTGCTTTCACACTAGCACTTTTGGTGCGCACCCGGGTTCGATTGACATCAGAGTTCGATTTGTTTGGATGATGTGAACGCTGTCTTCCAAACTCGGGTGCGCACCCACGAACCGTACCCGATTCCGCATAAAAATGGTGGTCTGGTGTACGGTTCATGTGAACTCTGGTAAGGTTCGCTGCTGATGTGAATTCAATCGTACCAAATCGCGGAAGTGAACCGCTATTAATGCTGTATTATTTGATGAAAATGTGTGTATTTCACTCACTATCCAAGCGTGGCTGCCACGCTGCAAGCTGAGAGCTATATGTCTAATTTCTGTTCACCTTCAGCATTCTTTAGAGCATTTGCAGTAGCCTACATTCGTAAGACAGATGCAACACGCAAGTGCCTTCATGTACAGTAGCAAAAACATAAATATATAAAAGTGCAGAAAGTAATGTTATGCAATTGTCGCCTTATCCTGCACCATCATTACTAAGCAACGGGGTAAGCAGCTGCTAACTTGATGACACACTTTCTTCCCGGAGATGCATGAAGAGGTGATGAAGTCGTGGACGGCCCCTTTTACAGCCAGAAACCGCTCATCTCCCCCTTCCATCCTCACCACCTTCAATGGCGGGGCAGCCAGAGGGAACGTGGACATTCCCCAGGTGGATAGAGCGGTTGCGGTGCACCTGTGCCCGCAAAACGCCGCCACTTGGAGGAATCCGTCTGCGTCTCCCATCCAAGGCCTGTAAGCTGTCAGCCGCTCTGGCTGCCATTGCATACAGTGCTCCGGGCCAAGCAGCCTCTGCCCTGCATGCCATGGCTATCCTGCAGGTACATCAAGCCAAGGTGCTGAAATCAATGCACAAGGGTGGTACCGACCCGAGGTTGATGCAGGAACTGCGCACAGCGACTGATTTCAACTTACGGGCGACGAAGGTCACGACGTGGTCCCTCGGGAAGGCGATGTCCATGCTGGTGGTCCAGGAGCACCATCTCTGGTTGAACCTGGCCGAGATGAGAGACATTGACAAAGCCCGCTTTCTCGATGCTCCAGTCTCCCAGGCAGGCCTGTTCGGCAACACGGTCGAGGACTTTGCCCAGCAGTTCTCGGCGGTGCAAAAGCAGACTAAGGCCATCCAGCACATCTTGCCCGTACGTGATCCTCCGGTTGCCACCATTCCATCACTGGCAGCGCCTCAGCCTGCTCGTCGCCGTGGGCACCCCCGTGTGTCACAACTGATGCCTCCAACACGGGCTGGGGTGCGACATCTAATGGGCAGGCAGCTTCAGGATCCTGGACAGGACCTCGATTGCTTTGGCACATCAACTGTCTGGAGTTGCTGGTAGTGCATCTAGCCTTGCGGCGGTTTCGGCCGCTGTTCGTTCGCACGTACAACACTGAGGCTGTTTCATACATCAACCGACAGGGCAGTCTACGATCACGTCGCATGTCTCAACTCGCCCGCCATCTCCTCCTCTGGAGTCAGACGCGGCTCAAGTCGCTGCACACTATCCACATCCTGGGGGAGCTCAATTGTGCACCTTTCCCTGGGAATGGCGACTCCATCCCCAGATGGTCCAGGTGATCTGGAGTCGATTTGGGGAAGCCCAGGTAGACCTATTCGCTTCCCACGAGTCCTCCCACTGCCAGCTGTACTATTTCCTGTCCCAGGCCCCCCTGGGCACTGATGCACTGGCACACAGCTGGCCTCGTGCTCTACACAAGGATGCGTTTCCCCCAGTGAGCCTGCTCGCACAGATGCTGTGCAAGGTCAGGGAGGACGAGGAACAGGTCCTGTTGGTTGCGCCTTACTGGCCCACCCGGACCTGGTTTTAGGAACTCATGCTCCTCGTTACAGCCCCTCCCTGGTGCATCCCACTGAGGAGGGACCTGGTATTCCTGGTATTAAGTGAGAGCCATTAAGGAGCACCACAGCAAATATTTGGTACTATTACCATAAACTAAATCCCTCCTTAATGAATATTTCTGACCCATTTGCAAAGATTATTTTCCAAATAAAAAGAGAACAAATACACAATGTAACCATGAATTGTATACATAATGTGTTATATTTCACAAGCAAAATATCTTACTGTCCTTTGATTGTGTTTTGAGTATATCTAGGTCATGTTGAAGTCATTTAAGCACAATTACCTATTCCAGTAAGTGGAGGTTGGGCTGTTTTGGCAGGTTGGCTGGGGACTGCTTTTGCTCCAAAAGCAGTGGCAGGGGTGTGCTCCGGTTTAGTCTATTGGAGAACACAGACACATGGTCATAAATCACACTTACTCATATCTTAAAAATGTTTCTTATATTTTGACTTAATGTTAATTACAGAATTTTCATTTTTGATTGAACTATCCCTTTAAATTTATATTTATGTTTCAGTGAGGAGTATGAGTCTGACTTACAAATGAAGAACGCCATAGGGTTAAAAGGGTGGTTGACAGTTCTCTTACGAGAGCTCTCTCGTACTGCGTCTTAGCTAAGACGCTACGGAAAAGTCTCTTTTCACGAAATACTGAAGCAAAAAATTATCCTTAATTTTGTATTTTTGTAAAGCGCATTTGCAGCAGTACACAGCCATAGGTGAGACGGCTCGTTCGCTCATTGGCTTGTTCTGCTGCAACTGCACAGCCTATCGAGCGCAGGCTGATGCAACATCAGACCAATAAGGGCGCTTCGCGCCCTTCTTGCCACTTCCCGCCGAAACGGGTGTGGCCCAACCTATAAAAGGAGCTCGAAAAGGCTGACTCACCTGATTTTTCATCTCTTCAGCGAAGCTCACGCATAGCTGGATCACGGAGGAAGCAAGCGCCGTCTGAGAAGCATCCCAGCGAGACGAGCCATTCTGAAGCTGCTGGCCTTTGCCGCCTTCTACTGCCATTCCTGCTTCGCGGTCAGGCGCACATATCCTTTCAATTCTGTTATATCCAGCTGTTCTTTATGCGTGTGTGTGTGTTCGCCCTGCGACACACTCGTAAAAGAGCTTGCGTCTTTTTTAAGATGCCTTCCTGCGGCTCGTCAGAGCCCCACTCAGCGAGGGAGACCGGTACGTCATCTGTGTCTCCTGCCTGGGTGAAGATCATGCAGCGCTCGCGCTCGCTGACGGCGGATGCCCTCACTGCGAGCTGTTGCCATGGTGACTCTGAGGACTCGCTTGGCCTTTTCTCTGAGCCTGCATTCTCCGCTGCGCTGAGGCGCCGCACTCTGCTAGCTTTGGGCAGTGAGGGCTGGGCGAGCTCCGAGGATCTCGCACCTTCTGCTCAGAAGCCCAGCAAACGAGCTGACATCGAGAAGGAGCCGAGGCGAGTGCTCACGCTGGCCGCGATGAGTCTCGGCCTCGAGTGGTCTGCACCAGCGCCCCCCCTCTCGTTCCCGGCTGGATGGTAGTTTCCTCTCGGATGAGCGTACTTCTAAAGCCCGCCTCATTTCTTCCTGAGCTTCACGAAGAGGTGGCAAAGGCTTGGAACGCTCCGTATTCAGCGCGAACTCGTTCGTCTGTCTCACTAGCATTCTCCACACTGGATGATGCTAAAAACAGGAACTACCAGTCACTTCCGCCGGTGGAACAGGCGATAGCGACGCACCTTTGTCCGCCCTCTGCTGGACGGCGGACGAAAGCGGTGTTGCCATCTAAAGCCTGCTGCATGACGTCACCTCTGCTCGTGCGAATCTTCTGCTGCTGAGCAGGCTGCGTCTGCACTGCACACGATGGCTGCTTCATCGAAGCGCCAGTGTACGAGTTCCGCTGTGGCCGAGCTCTCGCCGCCGCTGTTTCAGTTCTAGGAATTGTGACTGTCTCAGCGTTTTCTGCAACGCGCAAGCCTGCACAGTTGCCCGCTTGCCTGCACACAAAAGCCGTTATCACAACAGCTTCAGCAACGCAGCTCGAGACCCCCGTTCTCGCTCTACCGGCCGTTGCCCCGCGCCGCGGGGACCGCGGCAGAGGATTACGGTGACGCCGGGACCCCCGAAGCCATCATAGGAAAGCGCCGGTGTACGAGTCGCCGCGGCCGAACTCTCACGTAAGCGCGCCGCTGTTCAGTTCCAGGGATTGTGACTGTGATTGTTTCAGCATCTTTTGCAATGCGCAAGCCTGTACGGTGGCCCGCTTGTGCCTAAACAAACAAAAACAACAAAAAAAAATATTTCCCGAAAAATGTGTAATTTCTGGTGTCCCGGCCACGGCCGATGGTGCTATAAATGTAGTGACGATGCCCACTGCTCAGTGCCCATCTCCCCATATAAGCACAGCCCTTCACACAGGGCTCGTGCCCATGAAAGCGACTCAAGTCGATCGCGCGCACTGCATAGTAAACGTGCCCACTCCTCAGTGCCCACAATTACTATGTCACACGCGTCATGTGGTTTCTGTAAAAACGAAACCCGTGCACGTTCGTCCGGCCACGGCCGATGGTGCTATAAATGTAGTGACGATGCCCACTGCTCAGTGCCCATCTCCACATATAAGCACAGCCCTTCTCAGGGCTCGCGCCCATAAAAGCGACTCAAGTCGATCGCGCACTGCATAGTAAACGTACCCACTCCTCAGTGCCCACAATCACTATGTCACACACGGCGCGTGGTTTCTGTAAAAACGAAACCCGTGCACATACGCTCTGCCCAGGCAGACAGCGAGTCGAAAGCAGTAAATGTGCACACTTGCAGCCCACAGTTACTCGCAGACATCACGAGTCCCACGGGACCCGCTCAGCCCTCCCTCAATCGGTTAAGCGCCGGGACGGGGTCGAGGAGGAGCGATCTGCCCGCTGTGATCAGCGCGCTCCCCGCCTCAAATGCCACAGGCGTAACGCCCATGTTACAGCACACCGAAGCGCCGCCGTTGCTCAGTCAAAAGAGCGCGCTTCGCATCCAGCCCTTAGCCATTCATGCAGATGCATGTTCAGCGCTTCCAGGGGTTTCGGATTGGGTGCTAGGCATTATAAGGAGAAGCTACTCGCTACAGTTTTTTCGACGCCCTCCGCGCTTTTTAGCGCGCGTCGAAACCACGGTCAAAACAGAAGTAGCACGCATACTTCGGGCCGAAATATCAAAACTGTTGAGCAGAGGGGCTGTAGAGCCTGTGTCTCAAGCTCAAAGCGAGGGGGGGCTGTACAGCTGATACTTTCTAGTGCCCAAGAGAGACGGGGGTTTCAGGCCCATACTGGATCTAAGACAGCTGAACAAGGCATTGGTGAAACGCAGTTTCAGAATGCTTACGACCAGGAAGCTCCTCGCGCATATTCGCAGAGGAGACTGGTTCATGTCAATAGATCTGAAGGACGCGTATTTTCAAATACAGATGGCGTCAAGTCACAGGCGATATTTGAGATTCGCCTTCGGGGACCAGGCATACCAGTTTGCAGTCCTGCCGTTCGGCTTGTCCGTAGCTCCTCGTACGTTTACGAGGTGCATGGACGCAGCGCTCGCTCCTCTCAGACTCAGAGGCATGCGGCAGAGGCAACTATTTGGACGACTGGCTGATTCTGGCTCAATCACGAGCGGAACTCGTGGAGCACAGGGCCGTTTTACTCGATCACCTCGAGAAACTCGGTCTCAGTGTCAACTGGACGAAGAGTCGCTAAACCCTCATGGCCTCAGCATCTCCGGTTCTACAGTTGGGCCTGCTCCGCATGCGCCCCCTGCAGCTCTGGTTGAAGGCGCGGGTACCGCGCGGAGCGTGGGTGTCTGGCCGACTGCGTCTCAAGGTCAATCAGAGCTGTGTCACAGCCCTGAAACCCTGGACAGCAAACGGCTGGTACCAATCAGGTGTAAGCCTGGGGACTTCCCCGAATGTGAAGATGGTGTCGACGGACGCCTCCACTTCGGGATGGGGAGCACTGCTCGAGGGCAGACCGTCCTTTGGCCTGAGGTCAGAACGGGAAAAGCTCCATCATATCAACTGTCTGGAAATGCTGGCAGTGGAGAACGCGCTGATGCGCTTTTGTCCCTAAATCAGGGACCACCACGTCTTAGTCCGTTCGGACAACATGTCTGTGGTGTCCTACATAAATCGCCAGGGCGGTCTCGGGTCCCGAAACCTGTATAGGCTGGCGGAACGCTTCCTGGTTTGGGCTCAGTGCAACGTGCGTTCGCTGAGGGCAGTGCATGTGCCAGGGCTACAGAATCTGGGTCCAGACAGGCTGTCCAGAGGCAATGTTCCTACGGGCGAATGGTCTCTACACCCGCAAACAGTCCGGCTGTTGTGATTTGGCAGGGCGGAGGTGGACCTCTTCGCGTCCCATGAAAACGCTCACTGCCCCGCGTTCTTTTCCAAGAACGAAAACGCGCTATAACGGAAATGGCCGTGCTGCCCGCTTTATGCTTTCCCTCCCGTCTCCCTCCTTCCGCAGGTGATAGAACGGGTGAGAGAAACGAGATGTTCAATACTGCTTGTAGCACCTCTTTGGAAGAACCAACCATGGTTCCCAGATTTGATGCAGTTAGCAGATGTCGCCCCGTGGCCAGTACCGTTGAGGAGGGACCTCCTCTCGCAGGCCAGGGGTTCGATTTGGCACCCTCAACCGGAGTTGTGGTCCCTCCATGTGTGGGCGCTCAACGGTTACCCGCTGATCTCGCAGTGGGAGTGCTAAATACCATCACTCAGGCTAGAGCTCCGTCGACATGACGTCTGTATGCCTCGAAGTGGTCGGTGTTCTCCAGCTGGTGCACAGCTCGAGGATGTTCACCCCTTAGTTGTGAGGTGACGGAGGTTCTCTCCTTCCTACAGGAGCTGTTGGATAAGGGCAGAGCCCCATCCACGCTCAAAGTTTATGTGGCGGCCATCGCAGCGTTTTCTGAAACAGCGCTCGGTCAGTCAATAGGAAGGAATGATTTGGTCATCCACTTCCTTAGAGGAGCTAGGAGGCTGAATCCTCCCAGACCTCCGTCAGTCCCTATGTGGGACCTCGCGGCGGTTTTGGAGGCCATGAAGTGTCCCCCTTTTGGGCCTATCCAATCGATTAGCCTTCAGCATCTGTCGTTCAAGACAGTATTCTTGTTGGCTCTCGCTTCAGTGAAGCGTGTGGGTGATCTGCACGCGCTCTCGGTGAGCCAGTCGTGCATGGAGTTTGGGCCTAATGACTCAAAGGTCATACTCAAACGGTTATGTGCCGAAATCCCTCAACACGCCGTTTCGGGCTCAGGTTATTGCCCTGTATGCCCTGCCGGTGTCAGGAGAGGATAGAGACTCAAGTCTTCTTTGTCCTGTCAGGGTTTTAAGAGCTTATGTGTCTCGCTCTGCTGCCTTTCGGCAGACGGAGCAGCTATTTGTCTCGTTCGGTGGACGTTCCAAGGGAATGGTTGTTTCGAGACAGACTCTATCCAGATGGATAGTTGACGCTATAGCGTTAGCTTACGCTTCCAGGGGCCTTCAGTGCCCGCTGGGCGTCAGAGCACACTCCACAAGGGGCGTTGCCTCGTCGTGGGCGTGGTCTACTGGGATCTCCTTGCAGGATATATGTATGGCGGCAGGTTGGGCCTCGCCGTCTACATTTATCAGGTTCTATAACCCGGAGGTTCCCGCCTTGCAAGCAAGGCTGCTGTCGGTATAGTCGAATCAGGGCCCTGAGGGGAACTCTGAGTTCGTGAGCGTTATGCGCTGCCGACTTTTATATGGGCAGTATTGCGTACGACCCGCATTGCCACATTGGTCAGGCCTTGCCTCGGCTGTGTGATGTCATATTGCCGCATCTACGGATGTTGCTAGATAAGGGCTTCCCCCCCTTCCTGTCCTGGACTCTCTGTGATTCCCTCAGGTGACTGTGCACTGTAAATCCTGGGCGTTGCTTCAGGTTTATTGGTGTGTGATCCCTGCGCGCATGGCGTTTTACATTGGGTTCCCGTAGCATCTTAGCTAAGACGCAGTACGAGAGAGCTCTCGTAAGAGACCGTACTCGGTTACTAAACGTAACCTCTGTTCTCTGAGTACTGCGTTCTCTGCCGTGCGTACGATTCACTCTGGTTCGCTTCGGCGATGAAATAAATCAGGTGAGTCAGCCTTTTCGAGCTCCTTTTATAGGTCGGGCCACACCAGTTTCGGCGGGAAGTGGCAAGAAGGGCGCGAAGCGCCCTTATTGGTCTGATGTTGCATCAGCCTGCGCTCGATAGGCTGTGCAGTTGCCGCAGAACAAGCCAATGAGCGAACGAGCCGTCTCGCCTATGGCTGCGTACTGCTGCAAATGCGCTTTACAAAAATACAAAATTAAGGATAATTTTTTGCTTCAGTATTTCGTGAAAAGAGACTTTTCCGTAGCGTCTTAGCTAAGACGCAGTACTCGTTCGCTCTTCTAGAGAGAACCGAGGTTACGTTTAGTAACCGAGTACGTTTTTTCTAGGTTTGATTGTGTTTATGGGGTGCAGTCTAACATGTCAATGCTTTGTTTAAAAAGAAAAACATTACTTTTAACATAATTAACATTTATTCTACACGGCTCTGTCCCTCTCTTCTATAAACTCTGATGATTTCCTGTTTTTATGAAGCCCCTCCCTCAGAAATACATGATGGACTCAACTGGCCCAGTCTATTGGGATTCACGAAACCGCTAGCATCTAAACGTCACCCCCCTCAGCTTAGAATGTGTTCCGTTTGTATTGTTAACAATGGCATCGTCAATACTGCTTATCAATTTGAGACGCAGAGAATATTAGTGAAGAGGATTGTACAGAACCTGTGCAAGCACTGCTCTTTATGGTATGTTGTTTTTTTTTGTTGTTGTTGTCTAATAATTTTAAATATGGTGTTATTTGTAAATGCTGCTGCTCACTTCTGATTAAGTGCAACGACGCAAGAAACAGGACTGAGCACCGCTGCTTTAGAACATTGATTTTGAAATTTGTGAATCCATTAAAATCATTAGAAGACGGAATCGCGATTCATATATGAATATATTTTTACATGCACCCTTCGTTTTCTCTTCCTCTTCTCTAAAGCAGCAACATGCCCTTCAAAATGTCCTTGGTTGCGTGTTCCTGGGTGTGGGGTTTATCAGGATTTGTTACGTCACAAACCCAGGAAGTAACTCGTTGTAGTCCCTACAAGCCATCATTTTATGCATTAAACTGCCATAAATGTAAAAGACTCCATTTGCATTGAACATTCAGCATCATAACTTTGAAGAAATTGTTTATGCAAAACAGCAACATTACACACTAACTAACGTTAAAAAAGTGAAATCGCAATCAACCACCCATAAAAAGTAAATAAAGTCAAGACTAATCAATTATTTCAATTAGATAACACATGTAAGAAATAAGACCAATCACAATTCAGCATGCAAAACATAATATTGTCTTCATTGTGAATGCTGCACATTCTATCAATGTACATCATTGGGAGATTTCCAAACTTTAATGTTAAATTTCCCAGCTAAAACAGAAATTATCAACAAAACATTTTAAATTATAGAAATGTTTTATTTTATAAAAACAAAGCCAAAACAGAATATTTGAGGAGCATCAATACAATGTTGCCTTGCAAGAACTGTAATAAACCAGCTGCAAAAATGGATGGAAAGAACAAGGTTCTCTCATCTGGCCACAGTAATCTGAGTCTTCAGACTGGTTTACACTGGTTCCTAATGGACCCTGAAACTCTGAAAAACTTACCAAAATGCCTTTACCTGACTAACTATAGGCGTAGGAAATGCAGAGAAAATGTTTTTAAATATTTATATTGAAAGATATGTACAAAACGGATCAAATTGACAAGATTAAATATTAAATACTTTAAGGCCCGGTTTCATAGACGGGGCTTAGCCTAAACCAGGATTAGGCCATAGTTCAATTAGGACATTTAAGTAATTTTTAAAAACATTCCATGAAAAAAGTATTACTGGTGTGCATCTTAAGGCAAAATAAAAGCACTGACATGTTTTAAGATCAGTCGGTGCAAGTTTCTTTTCGATAAAACAGCTCAGATTTACATTTTAGTCCAGGACTAGGCTTAAGCCTTGTCTGTGAAACCGGGGGTCAAAGTCTGTGACACTTTCCTGCAAGCTTTAATAAATATCCACTACAATGTTCAGGCCCAGGAACATCTAGAATAGGAGAATCAACTTTGAAGAAAAGATTTGGGATTTTCAACTAAATCACTTTACATCTTTTAATATTTACTTACTACAGCTAGGGATGTCTGTGCTGCTGAGGTTGGTTGTCGAGAAGTTGGACCAATCTGGCCAGGTTTAGCTTGCAGTTGCTGGGCTTGTACTAATTGTGGTTGTGTTGTGCCTGTGGCAGATGTCTGAGAGCCTGGCCTGGCAGCTGATGTCTGTGCCTGCTGCTGAAGCTGTGTTCGCTGACCTTGCTGCCCATCAACAGGTGGCTGAGAAACAGCTTGCCTGCTTGAGCTTGAAGGTCCACTTGGTCCCTTCTGTCCAGGCCCAAGAGATCCTGGCTGTCTGGATGATGAGGGGTGATCCTGTTGCTTCCTGCTCGAGGACCCTTGATGGTGGGAGGATTGTTTTCCAGAACGGGAGCTATGGTGATGGCCTGAGGTGTCACGGGAATAATCTGATGAGTGGTAGCCCTGAGAACGAGATTCTCCCCTCCTCCCTGAAGATGACAAGGAGCGGGATTCATGTCGCATAGATGGATCCTTTGAGGAACGTGATGATCGAGAGGAACGAGGCTCATCCGAGTGGCGTGAGGAGTGCCTACCCGAACTTCCACTGCTGTGATGGCGGTGCTCTCTAGAGGAAATGTGGCGATTGTGGCCATAATCATCTTGAGGCCAAAGATCTTCTGGTGGCTCGTCAGAATCATGGTATGTGTGCTTGACATGTCCTCGCCTCCCAGAATGACCACTGCTGCCATAGTGACGGGAACCACGAACATCACGAGGCTTCTCAAACCAGTCTGTCTCCTCTTGACCAAGATGGTATGCTTTGGAAACCAAAAGCAGATCACAGTCAATCTCCATGTCTGATGGTGAAAGAGGACTGCACACTGAGACCATGCAAAAGAAAAAGAACAAAAATAGACAAAACTTAAAGAAAAAGCATGCAATGCATTCAAACTCAACATTCAGATTATAAAAAATTACCTCAAATAAGATTTTTTTTTTCATTTAAAGGTTTGGAAGTTAAAAATCTAAATCATACACTCACTCAGTACACACGCAAATGAATCACAGTTGCAAAAAAAACAAAAAAAAACGAGTGTGTAAAAAATAAAGAGACCACACAACAACTCATGCAGTTTTTGGAACTGAACACAACATTGAGCATCATATTTACTGAAAGCTGCATATTGCCTGAAGACAAAACAAGGGCATGCACTTGGTTTTCATTTCTTTACTTCAGCTATTCACTCTCTTTCTCTGGGTGGGTGGGGGATGTTTAAAGTGGGCAGTAATGCTGGCATTCAGCTCCCAATTACCTTCACTGTCAGAAACAGCACAATGCATATCGTCAATTATATACATATCATCTGGTTTGTAGACATGGGTCCGGGGCAGGTCTCGAATATGGTCCTGCACATCAGGTAGAGAGTGACTTGAACCATATGAATTTGATGGATAGCCGAAAGCCCTCCCAACACCCATGAGCTTCATCATGAGGTGGGAGTTCTCCTTTTCTGAATATTGAGAATGCAAAGCAGGGCGCACACTGTGGCCATAGTTGCTGCGGTATGACCGGTCTATATGGTCCCGTTCATATGACCTGCTTCTGTAGGCCCTCTCGCAGGGAGAGATTTTGTCCATGCCATAACCAGCTGAACGAGACCTGCCGTAGCCAAAGAGATTTTCATCATCATAGTAGCCCCGTTGTGGACTGTAAGTACTCCGTGGCCCATAGATGCCATCCTGAAGTTTATGATAATGGGAACCTGAGCCATAACCACTGGTTGTAGAGGTGCTCATGGTGTAAGAGGCCAGATCAGCCTCCACATCATGAGCCTCCTCAATTGGGGAAAATTTGGATATCTTCTGCTCAATGCCTTGTTTACGATGTTTGCTCCTCCTGGAGGACATGACGGCTGAAGGGCACTGGTTCTTTGAGGAGTGCCTCTGGGCTTCCCATGTAGGTGTTGAGTGACTGCAGTCATCATAGTAATATGATGATCCCCCACCCATGCTACTGCTTCCCACTACCCGGCCATGCATATGTGCCCCTTGTGCTTGGTAGTTGCAGGTGCTCTTACCCCTGCTATGATGCTGGTCATACAGATCTGCATCACGTTCATCCTCTGGTCTGCCAAAGGAACTCCCCCCTCGAGTGTGAAGTCCATCACTCCCATATCGTCCATGACTCTCATTGCGATGTGAGTCTGAACTAGTCCCCATGCCTTCCTTGGTGAGTTCACATATGTCATCAGTCATGACATAGTTCCTTGGGACATTCTGCTCGAGGCTGGATGATCCATATAGGCCTTCACTGGTGTACATAGAGGGGCTCTCCATTGAGTGTATATGGTCAGATAGTGTTGTCTGCCCATATGTATTTGTAACTATGGTATTATATTGCCCATAGGGACTAGCTGTAGTTACTGTATATCCATAAGTATTTGCAATAGTTGTTGTGTACTGCCCATAACTACTGGATGAGATTGTTGTGTATGGCCCATAACCAGAGGCTGCAGAGGTTGCTAAAGACCCACCATATGTATTTGATACAGATGAGGAGTAGGGGCCATAAGTGCTTGCCATAATTGTACTGTGTTGGCCATAAAATGGACCCAAACCAGACTGGCTGTAAGTGATATCTTGGACAGTGGTTGTTACTACAACTGTTGGATTGCTTATAACCTCATAATTTGTGGGCATCTTGTGTTCAAGGTCAGCAAGTAATGTCTGTCGTGGCTTTTGGGGAAAAGTGAGAGTGTCTGTCTGTGGCTGATAAGTGCTTGCTTGACTGACTGGATAGGGAGGTGCCTGGCTTGGGTATGGTGTACTGTGGGTTGGATAAGGGGCTGGACCAGTAGGTGGTAGGGTAGACTGAAACCCTGGTTGGCTTGGCTGTGCTGGATGTGGCACTGAAGTTTCTGCTGGATATGGAGGCTGGTTCTGAGGAAAGAATTGGGAATGAAATGGCCCTTGGACCTGGTAAGATAGGGTTGGATAAGTCTGCAAGGGGGTGGGTTGGGGGAGAGCTTGAGCTTGGGTTACTGATGGATAGGGAGGTTGGTTGAAACCTGTGCTCTGTAGTGTAGAGGCCTGTGGGGTAGTTGCCATTTGGAGACTTTGGGGGTACTGGTATGACATAAAAGATGATGTGGGGGGAAACTGGGCAGCAGTATTTAGCTCACAGGTAAACTGTCCGAGTGGTGCCGTGCTAGGTCTTGTCATTAGCCCACTGCTCTCAAAGGATGTGGCTGCAGCTGTCAGGCGAAGATTGTTGAGCTCAGAGTCTGACATATATTCTCGCGAATCACCCATGCAGCGCATGTATGCTAGCTCCCTCCTGTCTCTTTCCTTTGCCAATGTTTCTTTTCGTTGTGTGATGCCCAACTCCAGGTATCTAAGCTTGGCATCAATTTCCTTTTCTTCCTCCTCCAACTCAGCCTGCTGCTTACGTAGCTTTGTAGATTCCTGTTCAACAGCCTTCAGCTCATGGGTCAAGTCCTTAAGTAAACTGGCCTTTGCAGCTAAACGAGAACCCCCTTTCAGAGATGGCAGAGAGGGCACAAACATGTGTGAGAGGTTAGGGGTGACCATAGGCAGGTGAGTCTCCTCTGGTGGGGGGCTGGGCAAGGTCCTCTTCACCTTCCTTAGGAGGGAGCTCTGCTGCAGGGCTGCCAGCTGCAGAGACACGGGGTCCAGGAAGAGTGAAAGAGCCAGGGCCATGAAATACAGAGGACAACACAATGTTATATATTAGAGATCCACACATAACTACTAGTATTGCTCAGACTACTGGTTAATTGTTATAGAAAACTATTTGGGCATGCATCTATAAAGATTCTTATCTAAATCCATGTGAATCTGACCAATTATATTATCTTGCCTTGATGACCATTTACAGGCGCTGGTCATATAATTAGAATATCATGAAAACGTTTATTTATTACACTAATTCCATTCAAAAAGTGAAACTTGTATATTATATTCATTCATTACTCACAGACTGATATATTTCAAATGTTTATTTCTTTTAATTTTGATGATTATAATACATTAAGAACAGGGATACTATGGTCCTTAAAACAGGTACTGGTAGCTTTGGCACTGTGTGCAGGTGCCAAGTCCTGTTGGAAAATGAAATCTGCATCTCCATAAAGTTGGACAGCAGCAGGAAGCGTGAAGTGCTCTAAAACTTGCTGGTATACAGCTGTGTTGACCTTGGACCTCAGAAAACACAGTTGACCAACACCAGCAGATGACATGGCACCCCAACCCATCACTGACTGTGGAAACTTTACACTGGACCTAAAGCAACATGGATTGTGTGCCTCTCCACTCTTCCTCCAGAGTCTGGGACCCTGATTTCCAAAGGAAATGCAAAATTGACTTCATCGGAGAACATAACTTTGGACCACTCACAAGCAGTCCAGTCCTTTTTGAAGCGAGACGCTTCTGACGCTGTCTGTTGTTCAAGAGTGGCTAGACACAAGGAATGCGACAGCTGAAACCCATGTCTTGGATACATCTGTGCGTACTAGTTCTTGAAGCACTTACTCCAGCTACAGCCCACTTTATGTGAATCTCCCCCACTTTTTTGAATGGGTTTTGTTTCACAATCCTCTCCAGAGTGCAGTTATCCCTATTACTTGTACACTTTTTTCTACCGCATCTTTTCCTTCACTTCGCCTCTCTATTAATGTGCTTGGACACAGAGCACTGTGAACAGCCAGCCTCTTTTGCAATGACCTTTTGTGTCTTGCCCTCCTTGTGCAAGGTGTCAATGGTTGTCTTTTGGACAACTGTCAAGTCAGCAGTCTTCCCCATGATTGTGTAGCCTATGGAACTAGACTGAAAGACCATTTAAAGGCCTTTGCAGTTGTTTTGAGTTAATTAGCTGATTAGAGTGTGGCACCAGGTGTCTTCAATATTGAACCATTTCACAATATTCAAATTTTCTGAGATACCGAATTTGGGATTGTCCTTAGTTGTCAGTTATAATCAGCAAAATAAATAAACATTTTTAATATATCAGTCTGTGTGTAATGAACATAACAAAACATGAAAAACATTAGAATATACTTTCTAAATACTGTACAATAACAAAACAATCAAGAACACCAATTAAATTGAAACAATACCAGAAAAAGTAGAATCCAAGGGATATACTGTAAAAAAAACTTGAATGCACAGTAAGACGCTTTGGATAAAAGTGTCTGCTAAATGCATAAATGTAAATTTAAATGTAGATATATTAACTGGCCATTTCTGAGTATCTCAGGCTTGCAAATGCAGACAGAGAACTTCATAACACATTGCAATCTCATATTCAAGAAATAATTCAACTGTCTGTATATGCAATATATAAACTGTGGAAACAACATCACTTGAGTCATAGTGTTCTAACAAGTTCATACTGTCCTTTGTAGCAAGCCAGTGGAAGTTAAAAATCAGAGAGGTAATGAATTATCCATACCTGACTCTGAAGGGCTTGCTGTTGATAAAGTGAAATCCTAGCCTTGGTACTTTCATCTGTATTTGGGCTGAGAGGCTTAGGATCTGACATAGATCTCTGAATATTCTTCATTGTGCGGGGAAGGGCCTGGTGTCTCTGTGATGGCTCAGCAATACAGGACTTCTGCTGCGGGGTGACATGTGCTTTATTCAGCCTCTCACTAGAAGAGAATGCTGTTTCTATGATGCGTTGTGGAGAAGAAAGAGGAGAAACAGGAGAATACAGCACCTGTGGAGATTTAGGTTGTTGCCGGATCAAGCTGGACAAAGACTCATTATGCAGGTGATGCTGCTGGTATCCAAACTCCAAAGGATCAGGTCTCCGCCTCCCAAACTTCACAGCACTCTGTTGACCTGGAGAGAGTGGATCTGCAGATCCAACTAAGTGGACACTGGTGGGACTGAGAGTGGTAGCAATGCTAATCTGTGGAATAACTATGCTTTGAGACTGTGTCTCAGGGTCAGTTTGGCAAGCTAAGCTTTGACCCTTCTGTGTTCTCTCGGGACCAGAAATATAGTGGACAATTTCAACCTTGCTGGGGTCTGGCATGGTGACATGTATGCTTGGAGATACTCTAACTAGCTGCTCTGTTTCAGTTTGGCAAGAACAGTCTTGAATTGTTTGAATGGCAATGCTGGAAGATGCTGTCTTAGCAACTGAAGTGGTAAAAGGAGGTGCTTCAGATTTATGGTCTACACCAGATTCACCAGAATGTCTTGTGTAACGGGAACGTCTACGTCTAACTGGCTGCTCCCACTCTGCCTTGTCTTCATCATCATCTGTCTGAACACTGCAATCCACGCTGCGCCTAGTCCGTCGTCTCCTTGGTACCAGGTACCTCTCCTCTCCATCTTCATCATCAGTTTGCACACTACAGTCTACAAGCCTCTGGGGAAAGGAAAGCACTGTTAGTTCTCCATTATTTCCATCTTGCAGTCGAGGCATTGATCTTTGTTTACGCATGGACCTGATTTCTGTTTGATCTTCGCTATTTCTCAAGCATATCTCTGATGTAGAATTTGGTAGTGGTCTTAAGAAAACCTGAACATCACTATACAACATATCAGAGGTCAATTCCTGTGGCTGAATTATTCTGCCAGATTGATCACTGAAGATTTGAGTATTTGTAATAGCTGTGGCAGTCTTTTGTCTCTTTTGTTCTTCAAGCTGCTGCTGTAACTGCTGTTGTAAAGATTGGATCTGGTCAAGCTGTTGTTTTTGTTGAGATAGTTGCTCTCTCTGTATGACCAACTGGCTTTCTCTCTCAACTTGTTGTTGCTGCAAAACCTGTTGCTTTATAGTCTGCAATTCCTGAATTTCTCGCTGCACTAGCATCTGCTCTTTTTCTCTATGCCTCTGCAGTTCTGCACGCTCCCGCTCAAGCTCCTCCTGAAGCCTTAGCTGCCGCAATTTTTCCAGTTCCACTCGTTCTCTCTCAATCTGCAAAAGCTGTTCCTGCTGTTGATGCAGTCTTTCCTCTGTTTCTTTTTCCTGGCTTGGAGCAATACTTCTGATAGCAGCAGCAGTGGTTACACCTCCTTGAGATGATGGGGGTGGCTGTGTTTTGGAAGCAATAGGATGACCCTGCACTGGTAGTTGGTGTTGTATAGAAGGCTGGGCAGTGGATTTGGCCTGAAGGTGGGGCTGAGATAGATTTATTGGTTGCAACTGGATATCAGGTTGGCTCATTGCCATGGCCATTGGTGTTGAAAAGAGTGCTGATGTGATAGGCCCGGAAGTAACATAAGAAGGCTGAATTGGTTGTGTCACTGCTCCAGCTACTGTTAGGCTTAATGGAGACTTACCAAGGTACAATGGGGCATCTTGGACTGTTGTGATAGCTGGAGACTCAGAAACTTTTGTAGAAGTTGTAACAGAGAGAGGGTTGGGTGTAGAACATTGGAAAGGTGCCTGCCCAGTCCATGGATCTAGTGGCAGTCTAGTTAGGCTTGCCAGGGGTATTGGTGTCATATTTGGTGTAGGATAAGGTCTATATACCCCTTTTAATAAAGGGTGTAGCACAGGTGCAGGCTGGGTAGTTATTGGAACTGTTGATGCAATTGGTGTGTTTATGGTTGAATAGATCATGCCGTCAGCTGATCTAATAGCTGATGGATACATAGCTCGAAGACTGGCTTGTCTTGCATTGATTAGATCAGTTAGCGCTTGACTGTGGCAAAGAGGCTTTCCATCTGTGTTGTATTTGAAACCATGTCTGTGACTTTGGGGCAGACTAATTCTACTAGGTGGACCACTACTTCTTCCGGTGCCCAGCTGTAATATGTCAGGGTTACTACTATATCTATCTATGGAGTTAAGGGCTGCACACATGCGACTTATCTCCCTGGCAGTTGTAGCACTGTATTGGGCAAGATTTGATTCTGAAAAATCACCTGAGAAATATCCATAATCTGAGCTGATGTTAGTTAGGGAGTTGTACCGTCTTATTGGAAGATCTGCAACATCACCCTGACGAAGATCTGTGTAGGAACCATACTGAAGCCCCATTCCAAGGTACCCTCCATCATAGCCATCCTTTCCTGTGTCTGTGAAAAATTCCCCAGAGGCATGAAATTGGGGATCAAGATTTGTTGAATATGATGACAACCTTGCCTCTGAAAGGTTAGTTTCAGAAATTGATGGTTGTAGTCGTCCAGGAAGAGGCAGTGTGTATGATTTAATTGTGTAATCTTGGAATGCCGACCCATCTTGCTGTAAACCATGTTGTTGATAGAGCTGCGGTAGTGAGGAAGGTGCTCTTGATGATGGCTTAGAATTTTCATCTGGGACTGGTTTCTGGGAGAATGGACCACCCACACAGCTGCCGCCAAATGGCAAGTTGTATACCATATCACAACACGTTAATTGATTTTCTGATTTTATTTGCCCTGTTAAAATCATTGCATCCTGGCCTTCCTCTGGTTTGATTAGTTGTGTTATAGTGGCTCCTTGTGCAGTGCCATCTATCTGGACCATCAACCCTTGAGGCTTGACGTTTGTTAGATTCATGATACTTGTTTCTGCTTGCCTTCCCCTTAACTCAAGTGGACCTCCAACACTATAAACCTCAGACATCATACCTGGCGAGATGACATTTACCTCTGTGACAGTGCTTTTTTGAGTGACAAGCATATCCTTTTTGAATAGAGGTAGTTGGCTAGACAAATTCAACTTGGCAAAAGAGGCAGCTTGTTGTTGTTGAAGCTGATGATGTTGTTGAAGCTGCTGCTCAAGAAGTTGTTGTTGCTCTTGAAGCTTCTGCTGCTGTTTAAGTAACTGCTGCTGCTGGATACTCAGGTCTTCCAGCTTAGCATCAATCTTTGGTATGGATGGATCCACTGGGGGTGGCTTATTTGGTGCCAGGCAAACTATTGTTCCCATATCTTTGCCCAAATCAAATCTGTTTTCAAGAGGATCACAATACAGCACAGGGTGCTTAGGCTGAGAGATGAACATAGATGCAGTTACAGTAACACTGACAGTTGTTGCTGTTGATGTCACAACATGCAGCTGCTCTTGTGTATTCAGGTTCATTATTAAGGGCTGAATAGTTGTGGATTGACGAATTGGGGTTCTTTCAACAGACCCAGAATATTTTCGAGATTCTGTGGCTAAGGAAGTCAAGTCCATTCCTTGGTCAGTCATAACAATTGGTGTAGGCTTCATTCCAGTTCGTAGATCTACTACACTTCCACTCTGTAACCGTTGTCCTTGCTCAATTCTTGAAGTACCAGGAACTGTCGAAATCCGACAAAGGGATATGTTTTCCATTGATAGTGATCCACGGGTATACATGCTAGCAGTGGTGACCATGCTAGTTCCGACATTAACTTTTTCAGCTCGATAGTTCTTGTAAAAACCATGTTGGGGTGATAACTGATGTGGTGGAGTATCAGGAGGGCTGACAGGAGGTGAGTAGGCATCAAATGTTGATTGGCGGCTAAATCTTGTTGGTGAGGACAAAGGAGATGTTGCTGTGTTAACTGTAACTGGCTTTGGTGGACTAGTGGGCTCAAGCTCCTCTGTTCTAACAATAAAATAGGTATCTTGAGAAGACTGCTGTCTAAAAAGGCTAGGTGAAACAACCCCATGTGAAGTCTGAGTGCCCTGTGCCATAACCAAAGAGGTGTGAGAAGCATTCCCTGAAGAAGCTAACATTGAAGGACTAACTGTTTGAGTTGAAAGCTCAGCTGTTCTCCTGGACAGAGATCTTGTTGGACTATGAAGAGGAGATGAAGTGGGAGAAAGAGTTGGACTCCTTTCATGGTAAGCATAACACCTAATTGAACTTGGGCCCGATTCAATTATCGTTTCTGATGATGTTGAATTATCCTTCATGTGGACTCCTTTGTTGATTGTCATTTTCTTTGCAGCACTCTCTCTTTGGTTGTAAGCTTGAGAGATTGCAGCTATTTTATGAGACACATTTGAAACACCAGCAGAGGTTGTGGTAGTTTGCCGACCATATAAGTTGGGTTGTGTTTGGGACACTGTTTGACTGGCACTAGTTTGAGAGACAGTGACATTATCCCTGGCATACACTCCATAAGCAGCAATAGTTGTGGCAGCAACTGTTGGTGTAATACCATTTTTACCAGTTTGATTTCTAAGTCTATCTTTGGGCCCATCTTTTGAAAAATGTTGGGTTACTCTGACATCAGGTATCCGTCCTCCTGTCCCAGTTTCCGAAAATGATACTGGTGCTGAGAGCTGGGTGGGACTTGTGCCAGGAGTCAGTAAAGCATTGCTTTGTTCCAGCAACTTAGCAAAGGCTGAGCCTGTATCTAGTAACTGCTTTTCTGAATAGGACACATCCATCTCCATTTTGTCATCGAGCTGTTTTGAAATGTTTTGTGATGTCTGGCGGATCTCTTCATAGATATCAACAGTCTCCTCATTCTCATAGTGGAGATCATCTTGATCAGGATAATCATATTCATCCTCAATTTCTTGTCTATTTTTAATGTCTGACTCTTGATAGGTGGGTGTGCTGTACTGTTGTAAAATCAGACCTGAGCCTGATTGCTGCTGTGTCTGCTGCTTTTGTTGTTTCTGCAACATCTCTGCTTTCTTCATCATTTCTTCATACACTTCTTCTGCACTTTTTAATTGTTTGCCACTAGAGGGAGTTGTTATAGCAGCTGTAGATGATGTAGTTTGTGGTTTTTCAGTAGGAGAATAAAGTGACATAAAGGTTGGTAGGTTATATTCACTACCAGATTTGTACAGCTTAGATGAAATTTCATAGCCCTCAGCATCTGAATCAGCTGAAGGAGAGTATTCTGAGCAAGAGGATCGGTGGAGTTCCTCCATCTCGGCTGCCTGTCTTAGCTCCTCCGTTGGAGAAGCATCCTCAATGGGGGACAGATTGCTTGGGGGAGTCTTAGATCGTTCTCTGCGCCTTTGTGCTCTTAGCTCTTCTTTGTCACGTTTGGTTTTCCGGACAGTGCTTCGTATTCTCTGCTGCTCCACTTCTCTCATCTTTTCCTGCTCCTTTAGAAGTTCTTCTTCTTCCCTCAATTCGTCTTCTTCTGAGGAATCCTCAATGGTAGGAAGGAGAGGGCCATGGGAGCGATGTCTGGCCTTCCTCTGCTGCTTTGCCTCCTCCAGCCGCTGCCTCCGACTAGGACTACTGTCACTGTCATCTTCCATGGATGATATGGAAGTAGGGGATATCCCTGAACTATAGCTAGAAGTGGTTGTTTGGAGGGTGGAGGAATATTCCCCTCTTGACCGTTCTTCTGGAGAACCAATAAGGCTTTCCATCTCCAGCTCAGGCTCTCGGTCGAGACTCAGGTCATTGTCATTGTTTAACTCCATGTCTCGACTATAACTGTTAGTGTTGTTCAATTCTATGGTCTTAAATCTGCGTAAGCCTCCTTGCGAGGCCATCAGGTCTTCTTCTGCTGATCCTTTGTATACATCAGTAGTTGTTTTACTATCTTCCTCAAAGCTACTAGAGTGATAAGTGAGACGGCGCTTTTCTTTTCCTGAGTCAGTGAAGTGCTTTTGAGTCTTTTTTAGCTTTTTGTAGCCATAGCCTTCATCCTCATCATCATCATCTTCTTCTTCCATTTCTTCTTCTTCATCTTCATCCTCATTCTCCTCATCAGCACTCATCTCCATAATTTGCCTTCTCATATACTCCTCATCAGTAATCTCTTCAGGTTCTAAATTCATTTTTTTATGGCTACTGTTATCCTCTAAATCAGCAATTGCTCTAAGCTCTTCCTCAGTTGGATCTTCCTCCTCTTCCATAATGCCTTCAAAGTCCTCATCTGAGTCATATTCCTCTGGACTAATTGATATTGAGGGAGACTGATGTTTCCTGATGTCACCATGTTGCTTTTTCCCATGCTTCTTGTCCTGTGCTCTTTCCCCTTCAGATGAAATTTTAGACTCTAGTAGAGTCCGCATGGAGCTCTCTAGCTTAATCAGCTCAGATGGACTTGGTGGTGTATGGTGTCCAGTCAGACCCCTCTCACACATTTTAAGCTCTTCCTCCTGGATAACGCCAGTAATTTCACTATGAGAACTGGAGATTCCATCAGAGGAATAGCCAGTATCACTCAAACTCTGTGGACTTCGTGATAGGTCATGATTGCTGTTTGTCTTGCTGGTTTCCTAGGAGACCAAATAACACAGAAATACAAAAGATACCCTTAGACAGTTCACACCATAAAATCAAGGACAAACATCTGACTAGATTTTAAAAAACTTTTAAATCTTCATTGGGATGAGTGATACTTAGAGGTGGAAAGTAACAATTTCCAAATACATTTGTTACAGTACTTGAGTATTTTTATTTATTTATTCTTGAGTATAATTAAATTGTGGTACTTTTACTTTTACTTGAAATAAAATTAAACTATTCAATGCTATGTGTTTTCTTCACCAAAAGTACAAAGGAAAAAAAATAGACAAAGAAGGCACCCATGGAAAAAACAGAGTGAGCCGGCGTTTGACAGGCACTTTTCAAACTCCTGGTGTGGAGCCCTGCACTTCAGCCAATAAAAGACAGGTCTGACTCCGGTGCAAAACAAATCAAAACTTCCTTTTCAGGTGCGGGAGCTGGCTGTTCAAACCGCACAATACTTTGACTGTCAATTCCCGGAATTGTCGTTTTGAATCAGCATAGCATTTCAATATTTTAGTGAATTTGAGCTATGCTCTGATTTTAAATCGTAAATTTGTCAACTCCTGAATCGGGTCATACCATCAATATTAAACAGCAGTATAAGTAAATAGAAACTCGGTTGTTAGAAGGACGCTGTTATTGCATGGATGGATTAAGAACGTCTAGGTTACGTATGTAACCTCATTCCCTGAAGGAGGGAACGGAGATGTTACATAAGAAAGAGACAAAATGGAGTATGGAGTCTCGCCCAAAAGCCCAATCACCTTCGAGTGGTAACAAAATGAGCCAATGGTACACAGTGTAACTTGGTCTGTGGGATTTGCATCGCAAGCTCCCCACACTGTGCGGGTATATTAGGAGTAGTGCGAGCAACTCGCACTCAAGTCTTCGCTGAGGAGCTGAGCCCAGTGACCCGGCCGTGCAGCGGAACAGCGATGTGGCAAAGGGACATAACGTCTCCGTTCCCTCCTTCAGGGAACAAGGGTTACATATGTAACCTAGACGTTGCCTTTCAGTTGGTCACGTTCTATGTTACGTCAGAAAGAGAGTGACACATGGGGTCACTGACAAAACGCCACATGGCTGTCTTCCAGTGATCCGTGTGAGTGATAGCACCCTGTCGTGAAGCCAGCACAAGTGAGGGCCTATAGCTGACACAGAATGTCTTACACAGGACGTATGCTAGCAGGCTGCCTGCTCTTAGGAGGACTTACAAAGGCAGGTATCAACCAAGAGGTGGTGTTACACAAGAACTCTGAGGTACCTGCCTGCAGGGTGGAAGTTTCAATGACAGAGCTGGCAAGGTGCTTGCCAAGGGAAAGACACATGCTACGAAGAGACTTACTGTGGAAATACAAACGTGGGATTGTCCAGAAAGGGGGAATCACAACATGTGGAGGTGCCTAGTCCCACACAGGGCTGACCGATAGGGCATGCACGCAAGTGCTGGACATGAACAGTGCTGAAGGAACCCAGGGTTCTGAACTGAGGTACTCATCTGGGGGGAATAGCGCATGCATCCAGTCTGTGGAGTGGAATGGCGCAGCAAGCGGATTGACACTGAGCAGATCCTTACTGGCCCAAAGGGGCGAGTAGCCGGGAGGACACGGGCTCTACACAGAGATTATAAAATCTTGCAAATGTGTTAGGTGTCACCCAGCCCGCAGCTCTACAGATGTCTGTGAGCCAGCACAATAGCAGGACAATAAGCAATAAGCCAGGACAACAGCATACACTATCCAGTGAGATAACCTCTGTTTGGAGACAGCCTTTCCCTTCTGCTGGCCTCCGTAACAAACAAAGAGCTGGTCTGAGGTCCTAAGGCACTGAGTTCTGTCTACGTAGGTGCGGAGTGCACGTACTGGACGGAGCAGCGCCGGGGCTGGGTCTTCCCTCAGGAGCAGTGCTTGCAAGTTCACCACCTGATCCCTTAAAGGAGTGGTGGGAACTTTGGGCACTTACCCAGGCCGGGGTCTCAAGATAACGTGAGTTGGCTGCCCGAATTTCAGGCATGGTTCGTCAACTGAAAATGCCTGCAGGTCCTTGACCCTCTTAACCGAAGCCAAAGCCGTCAGGAGCGCAGTTTTCAATGATAAAACTTTAGCTCTACTGAGAGCAAGCAGTGCTGGTAGAACCACTGCGAGGTCCCAAGAGGAAACTTGCTGAGGGCAAGTAGGATTGAGCCTCCTGACGTATCAAATCATACTTCCCAAGAGACTTAACATCAACAGGGTCATGGTGAGCTCAAATGGCGTGACCTTCAGGGTGGAAGGAGACAGCCTTTGTTCCAACCCTTCCTGAAGAAAGGAAAGCACTGACCCAATCAGGCATCTCCAGGGGTCTTCACGATGTGAAGAACACCAAGTAGCAAAGAGGTTCCACTTCAAAGCATAGGTCTGTCTGGTAGATAAGGCTCTAGCCGATGTAATGATAGCTACCTCCTGAGGTGGCAAGGTACCTAAACCTTCCATGACCTATCCAGAACCCACACATTTAGGTTCCAAAGATCGGAACGCGGGTGCCAGAGGGTGCCCCGTCTCTGAGAAAGAAGGTCTTTCCTCAGAGGAATTGGCAAGGGAGAGGCTGTCGCGAGGAGTACAAGTTCGGGGAACCAGGTCCGGCTAGGCCAAAAAGGCGCAACCATGAGGACCTGCTCCTCGTCCTCCCTGATCTTGCACAATGTCTGTGCAAGAAGGCTCACTCGGGGAAACGCATACTTGTGCAGGCCCAGCGGCCATCTGTGCGCCAGAGCGTCCATGCCAAGGGTGCCCTCGGTCAGGGAGTAAAACAACTGGCAGTGTGAATTTTCTGGAGAGGAAAACAGGTCCCATCTCGAGACTCAGTCATAAAGCTAGTTCTGAAGCGGTCTCATATGGAGCAACCCGAGTGGTATGACTGCCGCTGCGGATGCCATATGCCCCAGGAGCCTCTGAAAGAGTTTCAGTGGAATCGCTCTGTTGCCCTCGAATTGTCTAAGGCACTTCAGCAGTGACTGAGCGCTCTCGTTCGTAAGCTGCGCGAACATGGCGACCGAGTCTATTTCCATACCGAGCAAAAAGATCCTCTGCACAGGAGAGAGTTTACTTTTATCCCAGCTGACCCGAAGACCCAGACAGATGAGGTTTCTGAGCACCAGATCCCTGTGCTCGCACAACCACACTAGAGCGTGAGCTAGAATCAGCCAGCCATGGAGGTAGTTGAGGATATGGACACCTCGTTCCCTGGGAGGAGCCAGGGCTCCCTCCGCAATCTTCGTAAAGACACAGGGAGACAGGGCCAACCCAAATGGTAAAACCTTGTACTGAAATGCCTGCCCCTTGAAAGTAAACCGAAGAAACGGTCTGTTTCGAGGAAGAATGGAGACATGAAAGTACGGGTCCTTAAGGGGCCAGATTCACGAAACATTCTTAAGAAAAAAATTATTCTTAACTGCCAATTTCTTCCTATTTTCTAACTTAAGAAAAAAGATAAGAATATTTTGTATTCCCCAAAAAAATTCTTAAGAATATTCTTATCATTTTCCTTAAGAGTCGATTAACGCGTATACGCGTTATGAGTCATTTTCTCCTGATAACCCCAAAAAGAACTTAAATTACACTTTCAGTTTTAATCATACAGATAAGAGCAATACATCAATCGAATCTGTAAAGGGTCTACTTTTTTATATACAGACATAATAACAACAAAACTTTGTGCACTTATAAAATAAAGATAACAAACAAGGTGTGCTGTCTGCAGCCTTTGTTTGCGCTGATCTTCATTTACAAACATGTCTGTAGCCTTTGTTTGCGCTGATCTTCATTTACAAACACGTCATTAAAATGAACTGTAACTTCGTGAATGCTCAACGAAGAGACATGAGAGAGATATCTATAGAAAGCTTGACATGTCTGCTTTTAAATTAAACAAGTGCCACCGAAAACAAATATTCTGTGATAAAGTAATCCATATGAAAACAACGCGATGTCCGTTTTTCACGTCTTCCTTCATTATATCTAATGTGACCATGCCCCCGCGCTGTACGGACTATTCAGATTCAAACTGAAGCACGCGGCTTGAATACGCCCACACAGAAGAAAAAGCAGCCAGACTGTTCTTCAAGTTTTTTTATTTTAATGTTTGCTTTGCGATGAGAGGAATAAGACATAATTCACCCCTAAAAGATGTGATGTGATTGAGAATTTGAGCTTTGGATTTCCTCAGAAAAAAAAGAATGAAGCACTTTATTCAGCAGAGATTATAAACATGAGTAAGTCTCATTTTATTTATTTATATACTTGTACTAGTTTTCACATAACGTGTAAACATTTTACTAGTTAGACTTTTCCCAAAGACTTTTTCCAAACTATAATTCCTGACTAAATGTATAATCAAGTGAAATATTATGAAGTTTCAGTTACAATATACAATACTATACAATTCAAAAGCTTGATGTAAATAATATAAATGTAACAAATAAATGTAACTGTAACAAATGTAACACAATGCTGTTCTTTCAATTTATTCCCCCTAAAAAACTGGAAAAAATATTCTCAGCTCTTTTCAACATTAATAATAATAATAATAACAATAATAACAATAAATGTTTATTGTAGAAAATAAGATTGTTACATTTCTGAATGATTTCTGAAGGATTGTGTGACTGGAGTAATGATGCAAAAAAAATTAGTTTGAAAGTCAGCTTTGATTGTTCCTAATAAACTGTTTAACTGCTCCCCCAAGTGGATATTAAATTATGTTGTGGGATAATTAAATATATTCTAAATAAACTTCAAACATAAAATTATATAGATTTATTTTGTTCTCACATTCTTTCTTGTAACTCCTTCCTCTCAGTGGCACATTGTGATTTACACATTGTGTAAATCACAATGATATTCATGATAGTTGACGCCTACTCGCATATGACTTTTACCAACAAAAAGTGTCTTAGAAAATTTAAATCAATATATTGTTTTTTGTGAGTGAGTAAACAAGATGATTTTCACATAATTTAGAAAGAAAAATTCTAGTCTACAAGCTCCAGTTCTCAAAAGTCCCGGGAACCAATGTTCTTTATGTGTTTTTTTTTTTTGCCTTATTCAAGTGATTTAAAATTTTTAGTTTTTCACTAACCACGCATAATATTTTTTTTCTCAAAAATACAATCATGTACATACATGCATTTCACATATTATTATAGCCCAGTTTGTGCTGATTACAGTGATATTAGACTTTACCCATTTAGATATTTATAAGAAACTGAAAAAAGCACAAATGTCAGGGCATGACAAAACTTTTCCAGGCCCCAAAAATACCCTTAGACTCCAGAGGGTTAAGCAAAACCTAAGAAGAATTCAAATTCTTGAAAAGAAACTTCTTAAAAATCTTCGTAAATTACTTCTTAAATTTAGGACAGCCCCAGACTTGTCTTAATGTCTTAATAAGAATGTGCAGGACGCATTTGCTGTAGAAGCGTAGACTCACATACCGGAAGCGTTCACTCAGATGAGAGCGCAAAAACACGGCTCAAAAATGAATGAAACATATCGCTGCAGCTTGAGACAGGCTTTTTTAAAAGTAACTGTTCAAAACCAGGCCGCATTAAAAACGTGAAGCTGAGTGCCAGTCAAAGTCGCAACAAAAATATACAGTTTATGGTGCATGCTTATTATGATTATTAGGGTAATCTACTGGAAGTGCAAAAAGACAGTGTGAGTTTAGCAGTGCGTCATGTATTCATTCAGATAACGGCTGTTATTTTCTTCTTAAGAAAAAATGAAGATGTTCTTAAGAATATATTTGTGAACTTATTAAGAATTTTTCAAGAATTGCACTTCAGAACATTCTTACGAACTTTGTGGAATTTATCTTAAGAAATTTCTTAATTTATTTCTTAAGAAGATTTTTGTGAATCTGGCCACAGGTTGATTGCTGCAAACCAATCCAATGGATGAATGCATTTGAAAATGCACTTGGGCGTTAACATCTTGAACAGAAGTCTGTGTAGCGCTCGGTTTAAGTCATGCCATGAAGTCCATGATTGGCCGTAACCCACCTGTTTTATTGGGTACTATGAAGTAGGGGCTGATGAGCTGACATCCCCAACTCCGGGTCGCCCGTCTCAGGAACGCCACTTGGCCTGACGCTGCGTCGCCCTTCAGCGGCCATCTCCTCGCTGCGGCCGGGGTGAAGGCTGCTGCTCTGGCCGAACGGGAGTGGAGGAGACCGCAGGGGGGGGGCCCTCTTTGACGAGTAGGCTGAGGTGGCTGTGCCGGCGGCATTGTGGAGGCAGCAGCGGGCCTCTGGGGCAGGATGTGTTTGGTGGCCTCAGACTACTTCTGGGCGGCAGAGAACTGCTGGGCAAAATTCTCCATCGTGTCGCTGAAGAGGCCAGCCTGGGAGACCTGGGAGTTGAGGAGCTGAGTCCGATCAGACTCCCTCATGTCTGCCAGGTTTAGCCATAGGTGGCGCTCCTGGACCATTAAAGTAGACATCACCTGACCCAAGGAGCAAGCAGTAACCTTCGTCAACCAGAGAGCGAGGTCGGTAGCAGTGCACGCCTCCTGAAAAACCCTTGGATCAGCACTGCCTCCGTGCAGCTCTTTGAGGTAAGCTTGGGACCACCACGCCATGCGAAGGTGCTCTGAGGACAGTTACATGGCAACAGAACATTCCACTAGGGGAATCCCAGCGTACCCCTTGGCCGCTCCGGCATAGAGGGCAATGAGGGGGGTGTGGCCCGAGAAGGCTGGCTCGTAGAGGAAGCCCACACAGTAACGCTCAGATCACCATGACCACCAGCTGAAGTAGCCCTCTTATGAGAAGAGGAGCTAGAACGGGGTGTGGCAGAGGGGACCCTATACCTTTTAAGGCAGTGGTCTCAAACTCAATTCCTGGAGGGCCACAGCTCTGCAGAGTTTAGCTCCAACCAGCTCCAAATCACACCTGCTTGGAAGTTTCTAGTAATCCTGAAGACCTTGATTAGCTGGATCAGGTGTGTTTGATTAGGGTTGGAGCAAAACTGTGCAGAGCTGTGGCCCTCCAGGAATTGCGTTTGAGACCAATGTTTTAAGGTAATCGAGTCTTGATCTTTACGCCGAGATGGTCATGTCCAGGAACATGAGTCATCCACAAATTCAGTCTCAGCATGCTAAAAGCCCATACACGTGGCAGAACGATCCACGAGGAACGAAAAAACCATATATCGACCGCACCCAGAAACACACGGGCAGAATGACATCTTTATAAAAATGCAAACTCAACCCGTTTACTCTTTTAGAAAGAGAAAAAAGCTCTTTCGGTAATGCTGAAGCGCTCAGACGAACGTGGGAGCTGAATGCAGGAAGCTCAGACGAACCGCTGAATCGTGCCGTCACACCAACAACAGCTGACTCGCTTGTAAACACTCCGGTGAAAGCAGCAAGCGATGTGCTCGGCTCCGAAGCTAAAGCTTCAATGCGAGTTGAGAGCGTTTTGTTACCACTCGAAGGTGATTGGGCTGTCGGGCGAGACCCCATTCGTCAGTCTCTTTCTGATGTAACGTAGAATGTGACCTGCCAGAAAGGGAACAATGTATGTGTCTAAAATACATGCAGTTCAATTTAATGGTAAAAATTGCCCTCTTTAACAGTGCAGTTAAACTAAATGTGTGAAGCTAAAATAACCTCAACATTAAAAACAACACTGAAATAAGAGAGCATGCATTTGATGTGCATCTGGCTGATAGATCAACCATGATTTATCTGTCAATCAGATGCATTTAAAATCACTTTTTCTGTGTGCGTGCTTTGAGTGTGTGAGCACACGGGTGAAGAAACAAGAGAGTCTATGTATGACCGGATAATTTATTCATATCCAAATCGAGAAAATATGGATATCAAGGAGCACTAAACACTCTCATGCAGTGCATTTTTCATTCATACTGGAAGTCAGTGACGTTCTCGCAGAAAGTCCAAAATGGCCAAGTAGAAGTAATAACTTATAACATGCAGGAAATCCCTAATATGGACAAAGGTATCCCACTATTGCTGTAGCTAAAAATGATAATTAAAAGGTAATTTTTAGTTAATATAGTATATGTATAATCCAGTGCTAATTGACATAACATTTAATTCAGTAAATAAACTATTCTACCTTATCATGTGTTTGTATAAACCAATTTTAAAATTGTCATTAGGAAAATAAAGGAAAAATTTACAGAATACCAATGACTCCAGCAGTGTCCAGTCCAGCAGTGTATTTGATTTTTTTATCCAATTAAAATACATGAAAATAAATAAATAAATAAAGCCTGTCAATTAGACAAAAGTCAAATAGTCAAAAGCAGTTTATATATTTCTGTACCCCTCAAATAATGGCTATGCTCCTATGTTTGCTGTACCGAAAAAGTCCAATTTAAATGCGCGCAAAAAAATCAATAAGACGAATCTAAATTTATATTTTATAACTAGACAATTCCTGATCTTAAGCATCCTATTCCAGAATTGGAATAGTTTTTGGATTCCCAAGCCTAGGGTTAACATATTAAATAAAATTCTCTTTTTTCTTTTTTTTTGTCCTACCAAAAATGTGCCTGGAGTTCACCTTTGTTATTATCACAAACTACACTTTCAATGGCTGCATTTTCATGCATCCAAATAATCCATTTGTAATTGGATTGACGGCTCAATCGGACTGAAAAGCCTTCATGTAAACACCTTAAGCGATTCGATTAAGCTCAATCGGTATGAAATTTCAATCGTACTGAAGGGGGTGGTTTATTCCTTTTCTAATAAGATTGAGAGTGCATGTAAAGACTCGATCAGACTGAACCACAAAACTGAAAGGATGGCGCAAGTGCGATAATCCAGAAATAGCATAATAACGTATGACGTGCGGAACAAGCTGCTCTTCCTTTTGAATAAAGTGTTGTATAAATGTGTGTCTTGTCATTATAAAACTCTCCTTTCACTCGGCAACTGTCAAGTCGAGCAGGACAGCCTCCCACCAGTCCTTGTTTTTGATTCCCATCCACAGGTCACCTGTTTTGGGTGAGGGAAGGGGCATTTTTACTGTGTGATAAATATGAGCAGCACGGCACAGTGGTTTATATGTAGGTCTATATTTATCCATAAATGTCCATAATTGGATAAATATAAATTCTACTGTTAAAAACAAATAAAGAAATCATATAAAAGAGTGGTTATTATGTGCAGACAGTGAAAAACTCTATATTTTTGCAGTGTGCACATGTAAAAAAAAAATAATAAAATTAATTCAATTTGGAAGCTTGTGACATATAAATGCGCATATCAACACAATCACTTTATTTAGCATTCAATCAGATTAATCAGTCGGAATGAATTTAGTCCGATTGAACCAAAAATTGTGCATGTAAACGTGCCAATGTAATTTCAAAACGTTCAAGTCAAGAAGACTCACAGAATGTTTTCTCTGTCGCACACACATCCTTGTGTAAGTGTCCTTTAGCCTGTTGATTTTCATTTATAGTATTCAGCTATCAAGGAAATATTTTCTAATAAGAGGTAGAAAAAATGTGAATGATATCTAAGATTTTTCATTTATATATTTGTTATTATTATTTATTTATGTATTTTTTTTATTTTTTATTTTTTTTTACCTTACTAGAATCCAACTGAAGAATTGACAAGAATCGGAATCATTAAAATTCAAATGATGCCCAACATTACCCATACCCCACACTATTTTTTACTTGCACATTTCTATTCACGCTGTTTTAAACCCTTTCTTTTCTTTTAAATCCTCACTTACCCTTCTTTGCTTTTGCCCTTCTTAAAAACAACCACACAATCTTATATGTGAATGTACTTTTCAAGATTAGTTATAAAACAGGGATAGGTAGTATGTTTGCTCAACATAGTGTTAAACATGACAATTTATGAGACTAATACCATGTTTTGCTCCAAAATCACTATATACCATCAGTCTGAAGTTTGAAACAGATTCTGTGGTTCTGTGATGATCTGGTCAATGAATTTCCGTTTATTCACCACCAGAGGTCATCATCCAAAATACAGACTCTCACACTACACAGTACACCCTGGACTACATTTCCTGTGCTCCATTGCACCAATCACAGTCACCTGATAACAATCACACATGCACATGAGATCAATGACACACACATACACAGAACAATCAATCAGAACAATCAATTAGAGACACGCATCCAAACTTTAATTGAGGACAGTAAGAATGTTAGGGCTCTAGATACGGCTTTGGATGCGTCTAGCTCAGGGATTCCTGTACATTGTTCGGTTCCGGCAACAGAGCCCCTGCAGCAGGGCAACTGGGTGACAGTGAGGCAGCGTAGTTGTGGGTTAAAAACACCGCTCTTCTGTTCCGATCAAAACATTAAACAGGTTCTCCCCACTCAGTGATGCACCCACTGAGAAACCTGATGAAAGTGCTCTAGTTATTGGTGATTCTATTGTACGGAACGTGAATATAGCGACACCAGCCACCATAGACAATGTTTACCGGGAGCCAGAGCGCCTGACATCTTGGCAAATTGAAAAGTGCTGGCTAATGCTAAACATAAATACAGTAAGATTGTTATTCATGCCGGCGCTAATGATGTTCGACTTCGCCAGTCGGAGATCACTAAAAATAACATTAAAGAGGTGTGTGAACTTGCAAGCATGATGTCAGACACTGTAATATGTTCTGGTCCCCTCCCTGCTTACTGTGGTGACGAGATGCATAGCAGATTGTCATCAAATGGCTGGATGTCTAAGTGGTGCCCACAGAATAACATAGGTTTCATAGACAATTGGACGAGCTTTTGGGGCAGACCTGACCTGTTGAAAATAGATTGGTCTTCATCCCTCCTGGGGTGGCGCCACTTTTCTCTCTAGAAATATGGCAAATAGTCTTAGTGTTTATACTTGACTAACTGGGGCCCAGGTCAGGAAGCAGACAGACTGGCTCAACCGACCGTCTGCTAGCTGCCTCACGTCACAGAGGTCAGTTAATTCTCAGCACATAGAGACTCTTTCACCTAGATATCACACTATAGAGACTGTGTCTGTTCCCCGAACTAGAAAATACAAAAAACGTCTAAACCATGTTAAGATTAACAATTTAATTGAGGTTCAAAAAAAAAAGATGCAATATGGATAAACAAATGATAAAGCTTGGCTTATTGAATATCAGATCCCTTTCTACGAAAACACTTTTTGTAAATATCTAGATGTGCTCTGTTTGACAGAAACCTGGCTAAAACCTGATGATTATTATTTTAAATGAGTCCACCCCCCAAGATTACTGTTATAAACATGAGCCGCATCTAAAAGGCAAAGGGGGAGGTGTTGCTTCAATTTATAACAACGTTTTCAGGATTTCTCAGAGGGCAGGCTTCAAGTATAACTCGTTTGAAGTAATGGTGCTTCATATAACATTATCCAGAGAAACAAATATTAATGATAAATCCCCTGTTATGTTTGTACTGGCTACTGTATACAGGCCACCAGGGCACCATACAGACTTTATTAAAGAGTTTGTTGATTTTACATCCGAGTTAGTTCTGGCTGCAGATAAAGTTTTAATAGTTGGTGATTTTAATATCAATGTTGATAATGAAAAAGATGCATTGAATGCACAGACACTATTTAAACTGAGCAGAGAGGACATCATTGAATTCAATGATGAACTGCCTTTAACTATCATTTTGCGTTGACACTGTTTTCCTAATGGATGTTGATCAGTTGCTTTGATGCAATGTATTTTGTTTAAAGCGCTATGTAAATAAAGGTGACTTTACTTGACTGCAGAGTATTTTTCTGCACATATCCCTCCCCTAGCGATAGCAAGCCATTCCGTGTTTGTTTTCTTAGTCTTATTTAAGTTTACAGTTTTTATAGTCTTGTCTTATTTTGTAGTTCTCATAGTCTTGTTTCAGTTAATAGTTTTCATAGTTTAGTCTTTTTCTTGCTTTACAAGGTATTTCTTGATCCACAAAAGGATCCAGCAGCTGTTCAAGTGAACACTGGCCAGGTATGGACACTACAAGGATACTATTTGCCATTAAGCAAGGCCCACGACAACTGGAAAACCATCACTAACTATTCTGACTTACCGGACATTATTTTGATTGAGATTTTTTTTGTGATTGCATTAATCGACCTCTTCAGACTAATGCGAGGATTTGCGTTCATCTCTGTCAATTTGTGGATTATGCTTTGTGTGTTGGCTCTTGGTTCACTGTGGTTTTCACAGAAGAGGAAGACAACACAGTGTCTGTGACTGTAATGGCAGTCGCACCAGTCTGCATGCACAAAATGGTGGCAACAGCCGATCCTGTTCACAAGATGGCAGCCATGGCAACACTCTGTCATGCACCAGAGAACAATTACTCACACAATTCAGCACAATCAGACCTGCTTTATAAGCATTGGACTTCCTTTCACACACTGCTGAGTATTGTTCTGCACATATCCCTTCCATAATGATAGCTGCGAAACTAAGCAATTCCGTGTTTGTATTCTTAGTCTTGTTTCAGGTTATAGTTCTTGTAGTTTATTCTTTTTCATGCTTTGCCCTGTTACTCATGTTTTGACCCTTTGCTCTGGATTCTGGATTACCCCTCTTGCTTAGCCCTCTGGATATTGTTCGCTGATCAGAGGCCATTGCATAGCATAGCATTGCATTGCATTGTAATTGTTTAATTATTGTCTTCCACGTATCATCAGTCAGAGCATCTCTATCTGCATGTTATTCAGCTGTAGTGATATCAGATGCATTTGTCCATAAGGGATTTCCCGGGTCTCACTTGTGAAACAGACATTACAGTACATGAGTGTTTAGGTTAGAGTTAACCCTGCTCCATAATGCTCACATCTTCTAATTTTGGGTGAAAAAATATACTAAAGTACTTTGTAAAACAGTAACTTGAGTAATTTTTCAGCTAACTACTTTTTTACTCGAGTCATATTATTTTTCAGTACTTTTACGTAAGTACAATTTCTTTGTACTCTTTCCACCACTATTAATAGACCATCAATTAGTGCACTTAGCCCTTTTTTATTAAGGCAAGGCAAATAAAGTTTATTTATAGAGCACATTTCGTACACAATGGCAATTCAAAGTGTTTTACATAAAATAAAGTAAAATTATCATAAAAAAACAAGGAATTTAAAAAACTTTGAAAATGATTAAAAATATATTTAAAATGAATTAAAGACAGTGCAAACATTTCAGGTTGCATAAAATAGTGCAATTTATAAAATCAGTTCGAACGTCGCACAGTACTCATTCAATAAATGCACAGCTAAACAGATGAGTTTTGAGTCTAGATTTAAAATTGGCTAATGTTTTAGCACATCTGATCTCTTCTGGAACCTGCGTCTAACTGTGGGTGGCATAATAACTAAAAGCAGATTCCCATTGTTTTGTGTGAACCCTTGGTCTTTCTAAATGACTTGATCCTAATGATCTGAGTGCTCTGTTAGGTTTATATTCAGTGAGCATATCTGTAATGTATTTCGGTCCTACGTCATTGATTGATTTATAAACGAGTAAAAGTACTTTAAAATCTATCCTAAATGTAACTGGAAGCCAGTGTAAGGACCTGAGGACTGGTGTGATATGCTCAGATTATCTGGTTCTCATTAGAATTCTGGCAGCAGCGTTCTGGATGAGCTGCAGCTGCCTAATGGTCTCCTTGTAAAAGCCGGTCAGGAGACCATTAAGGCATAAACAAGTTTCTCCAAGTCTTGACTGGAAATCAAACATCTAATTCTTTCAATGTTTTTGATATGATAGTATGCTGATTTAGTGGAAGATTTTTATGAATAATATTTTAATTAATCAAGTATAATCAATGTGAATGTAGCCATTTTCGTTACTAGTTATTATTCCATTATAATCCCATAGTTTAAGTATGGGAAGAAATATGCCTATGTGGCAAGATTGTACAGACCAGATGAGAAACATCTAGTCAGACATACAAAAGGGCCTTTCTCTATACTATAAGTAGGGGGCCCCTTCTCTCAAGGGAGGAATAAAATTGTGAGCATAAGAAAAATTATGACTATTTGGAACGCCCTGTATACTGTATATAAGGAGATACCACATAACATTCAAGAGATCCCCTTGCATGGAACTCAGCTTTATTCTCCTTGAAATAAAGTATTTTCTCCTGAAAGCAAAACCCCAGACTGAGTGTGATTCTTCAGAGCAGTGGCTGATGACACTACAAATTTGGCACCCCAGATGGAACTGGAAAAGAGCAGCAGAGTGGACGACCACATTTGAGCTGACCGATGATCCACACAACCGGGTGGACACCATCAAATAAGGTAAGCATTTTTGCTTGTAAAATTTGGTTGTGTTAGTTAAAGTCATTTCTGAGTGGTAAGGACACTTAAAATCTGCTCTCCCAAATTTAGAAAATTTTAATTAGATATATAAATTAAAAAAGGGGGTTTTATTCCATGAGAAATAACTGCATGCACATATTTGGTTTATTAATAGGGAGGCCTTGATAGGTGACCTAAACTGAAACTAGATTGCGTAGGCAGAAAAACATTATATGCAATGGTCTGTGTTTATTGAAGACTGGGCGTAGGAAGGACAGCAATAAATGTGAAACAGATGAAAAAACAGGGAATCATGAGGAAAGTCCCACAGCCACCGCTTTGAGAAAGAACAGGGTGGAAGGTTACTTAGTCAAAGGTCAGAATGGGTGGGCACTGCAGGTCACTCAAGGAAGAGTGTTATGTTTTGTTGTGTGTGTGAAACTGTGTCTGGATGAATGTCTTTGTGAGTGATGATGAATTTTTAGATAAATAAATTCCGTATTGGGTGGGTAAAAGTTGCGCACCGTTCCTGGACCGTCACTTTGGTGTGACCTGGCAGAATTGGACGAAACTGGTATACACTCGAGAGGGATGAATGTATGATGAGCCTTGATAATAAAAGGACAATTAATTAATGATTAATCCCTTAAAAAAGAGGAACAGTATGCATGAATAAACACTCTGGCTCAATAAGGAGTGTAGAAAGTGTGAATGAGTTTAGGAAAATAGTATTAATAAAGTTTAAATCAAGATTTATAATAGGTTTTTGCATTTTGGATGTCTGTGTGAAAGAGAATGAGAAAATTCTCTAAGCCCAGTGCAGTGGGAATGAGAGCAAGGTATTAGGTTTATAAATAAAATAAAAATATTACATGTGTGGACAAAAAAGAAAAGAGAAGTTATAGATAAATAAAGAATTATTGTTAGAATTTGTTATGTAAAGAGTGATAGTAAAATAGAGCTGAGACTGTAAAATTATATATAAAGTGAAAATGACAAAATAAAAAACTAAATTCAAAGAGGTATGACACAAAATAAAGAATAAAATTAGGGTGGAATTAATTAAAATAGTTAAATTAAGTGGAAGGAAAAGAAAAAATAGTAACTCAATTACTATATAAATATACACAGTTGATTTTTTTGATGGTAATAATATAGATAAAAATATGGCAGCCACACCAGTGGAAATAATTGGATTAAAATATTCTCTGTCTAAAGAGCTAAAAAACAAGATCTCTAACAAATGGCAGAAGAGAACAAAAAATATGATGACAAAATGGCCAAAGAAAGGGACATTTGATGTAGCATTGTGTGAGGAAATGAAAACTCTGATAAAAAAAAAAAACTATAAAACTAACAGTAAGAAAAGAGAAAAAAGAGAAGCAAAGAGGGAAAAAGAGAAAGAAATAATATTATGTTTAAAAAAAGGTAAGGATATGTTGAAAAGTCTAAAACGACTAGGAAAATTCTGAAGAGGGCAGAAAAAGATAACAAGAAAAAAGAAAAGTAATCTTCAGAGCCTCCCCATATTTGCAATTAAAGGTAGAGTTCCCAATCCTCAAGGGAACAGTGGAAGTAACAGGGGAACTGGAGATGGAAGGGCAGATAGAGATGGATGGTAGAGAGGAACCAGCTGTGAAAACACAGAGGGAACCTAGAAAGAAAAGTGAAGAAAATTTGCAGATGGATTGTTACAGAAAGGCAATGTTGAGCGTTAGAAAAAATGAAAGCAAACCAAGAAGATAAAACCAGGTTTGAGGAAGGATTAGAAAAAACGAGGAGGAAAGATAGAAAGATTGAAGCTCAAGTAAAAGCTATAGAAGAAGAAATAGAAGAGAAAATTAAAGAATCAGGAAAAAAGATACAAGAGGTAAATAAGTTGGAGAGAGGTAAGAGTAAGTTGTTCTACAGTAGTGAGGATGAGAATCAAGCAGATGAGTTATTTGATAACGGAAAATGGGAAAAGGGCAGAGAAAAGGGGACACCCAGACCACTGGCTGCACAACTCCCAATTTTAAAAGAAAGTGACACAGATGACTACAACATCTGATTTAATAAACAAAACTGAGACTGAGTTATTTAAGGAAATGGAGTGTCAGGTACCAACTGAACTATGGTCTCGACATGACACAGATATTGGATTAATAAAATCATCAAATCCAGTAAGAGTTCAACTTAAGCCAGATGCACATCTGCCTAGAAAAGCACAATATCTTTTACGTTCAGATGATGAAGCAGGAATAAAGGACACTATTGAAGGTTTAGTGAAGGCAGGAGTATTAATAGAAACTACTAGTTACTGTAACACTCCAATTATGCCTGTAATTGAATCAGACAAAAACAGATGGCGACTTGTTCATGATTTACGAACAATAAATGGAAAAACAGAAGATAGGCCAGCTGAGGTACCAAACCCACACATGTTACAGAAAATTTCCTTCCTGATGCCAAATACTTTACTGTAATTGATCTTTGTTCTGCCTACTTCAGTGTACCACTTTCAGAAGAGAGTAGGTATCTGTTTGCTTTGACATATGTAGGTAAACAGTATACATACACAAGAATTCCTCAGGGATATAAACAATCACCACCACATTTATTTAATAAAATTCTTAAGGCTTATTTAGAAGATCTCATAATAGACGGTACACTATTACAATACATGAATGATTTAATTATCTGTTCTACTTCAGTAGAACAATGTCTCAAAGACTCAATTAAGGTATTGACAAAATTAGCACATGGAGAACACAACGGCCCTATCATACACCCGGTGCAATGGGACGCAAGGTGCAGCGCAAGTGTGTTTCCTAGTTTCAGTCCGGCGCCGTTCACCTTTTCCAGTCCAGCGCCACATCGTTTTAATTAGCAAATGAATTTGCGCCCATTTGTGCACCCATGGGCATGCTGGTATAAAAAAAGAGGTGTGTTAGAATAGCCTATTATTGTGTAGGCTACATAAATAGAAAATTGTAATGATGGATAGTCATTGCGTGTATTAGAATTATGCTGCCTATTTGCAATTCAGCCTATTACTACTTATAATGATGAATGAAATTGGTGAATTAATTGAACAATTGCACCAATACACACACATATATATATATATATATATATATATATATATATATATATATATATATATATATATATATGACTCATCGCGCTGAGCTTTAGTGGATTCCTGCTTGTCTTGTAGATGATCTGCTTGTGCGCTTTAACTTCGCGCACGAGAAGATCGGTTTCTTCTCTTGAGAAGCATTTAGCTTTTCCGCCATGTAAATAGCAATCTGCCATGGTGCGAGTGCATCTAGCTCTTAAAGGGAATGGGAGATGACACTCTGGTTGGTTTATTGAGCGTTACCCCCATTACTCATAAAGAGAATAGGGACAACCCATTCCAAAAATGGACAGTTTTCCAGTCGTTAAAATAGCAAAAGTGGGTTTGGACACGCCCTGAAGTGCACCTGCGCCGTGCGCTTTACACTTTGCATTTAGATTGCATTTAGAAAACACCATTGCCTCAGACAGTAGGAAAATTATGAATTTTCTAGGAATGACTGGATAGAAGACTATGCAGTAAAGACAGGGTCATTGAGAGAAAAGATGAAACAAGCAGGATTACAACGTTCCATCCAGCAATCCATTAAAATAGAACACAGATGCATTACTAGCATTTGAAACAATAAAAAAAGAATTACAACAGGCCCCTGCCCTGGGAATGACAGAATATGATACAATTTTTCATCTATATGTGGCAAATAGAGCTGATGGTTATGCATTGGCTGTACTGATGCAAGACTGATGACTTGTAGTGAGAGGAAAAAACAGCCTATAGCATACTACTGCACAACATGAAGTTAGACAATGTACAGTATGCCCAGGGATACCCACCATGTTACCAACAAGGTTTAGCAGCAGTGTATTATGCTTATGGAAAAGCATCCACAATAACTATGGGGTACCCAGTAACTATATATACACATCACAAAATTGTGGAATTAATAGAACAAGGGAAATTTGTCCTGATACAAGCTCGAATTCTAGCCTATTCCTCATTACTCATTCCTCACTGATCCAGATGTTACCATTAAAAGATGCCATACGGTTAATCGAGCTGAATTAATTCCTTTGGCTTTTGAAGGAAAACCTCATGATTGTGTGAATGAGTCATTGGCATTTACTACATTACGACCAGATCTTGAATCAACACCTATCCCTGAAGCAGAACTTACTGAAGCAGTTACTTACTTTGTAGATGGTTCTATCTTTAGAGATAATGAAGAAAATTATACAGGATATTCAGTAGTGAAGAAAAACAAAAAAGAATATGAATCTTTGATATCACAACATTGTGTACAGCCTTGCTCTGCTCAATTAGCAGAATTAAAAGCTCTTACAACTGCATGTCAGTTAGCGAAAGGATAAACTGCTAACATGTTCACAGATTCAGCATATGCTCATGGTGTATGTCATCTATTCGGAGCAGTGTGGAAACAAAGAGGTTTCAAAAAAAGTGATGGGACTCACATCCAACATGGAAACAAATAGGGCAATTGATTTCTGCTATGATGCTACCAAAAAGACTAGCAATAATCAAATGTCAGGCACACAAGAAGGGAAATGATTATGTCATTAAAGGAAACAATGCAGCCAATTTAGAAGCTAAAAAAGTTTCAGGGTGTCAGGTAGCAGTATTAGCACCTGTATAACTTATCGAACCTCATCCTCAATAGGATGATATTATTCAAATTCAACAACAAGCAAGCCCCAATGACCAATCAATGTGGCATCAAATGGGGACCTAAAAAAGACTCACAGGAGAGCTGGCATACAAATGAAGGACACATTGTTGCACCTACTTCACTTTTGAATATTCTCATTACAGATGTGCATGGTTTTGACCATTGCATAAGGGAGGAAGTAGTAAGAAAAATTAAACGGCAAGGATATTGGTCTCCTTATTTATATGCAATGGTGATTTAATGTTTGTCCACATGTGAAGTGTGTGCCAAATACAATGCAAGGAAAGGGATAGCGACACCAATAGGCCATATACCAATACCTGAAGGGCCCTTCAAGCATCTAGTAATTGATTATGTGAATATGATAAAGCGAATACAAGGCAAAAGATACATGCTTGTTATCATAGACAGATTTAGCAGATGGGTGGAGGCAGTACCATCAGCAAATCTAGGAGCAGGAACGGTAATTAAACTTCTAACAAGAGAGGGAATTCCTAGATTTGGAATTCCATCAGAAATAAGTTCAGATAATGGGTCAGCATTCACACAAAAAAACTGTGAAACAAGTATTGCAACAATTAAGAATGAAACAGAGACTAGGATGCATTTACAGACCTCAATCACAAGGGTCTGTTGAAGGAGTTAATGGAGTTATCAAGGCCAAGATAAACAAAATATGTGAGAGTACTAAACTTAATTGGATTGATGCATTACCTCTTGCACTAATGAGCTATCACATGCAAACTAACAGGAACATGCACTTAACACCGCATGAAATGCTTACGGGTCGACCCATGCCTGTGCCATATTGTAGAGGTCCCTATAAAGGACCACCTCTAGAGCAAATACAAATGGAACTTTGCTCTTATATGAAGAAATTAACTGCCATACATAAAGCTATCTATTTTCAGGAAAAAAGAAAAGAGCCCAGAGATGAATCGGAGACTTCCTGTCCAGTTGTTCCAGGTGACCAGGTATATCTGAGGGGTGGTGTTGGCGCAGTGGATAAGACACACGCCTTTGGCGTGAGAGACCCGGGTTCGAATCCACCGTGAGACACCAATGTGTCCCTGAGCAAGACACTTAAAACCCCTAGTTGCTCCAGAGGCGTGCGACCTCTGACATATATATACAGGTCCTTCTAAAAAAATTAGCATATTGTGATAAAGTTCATTATTTTCCATAATGTAATGATAAAAATTTAACTTTCATATATTTTAGATTCATTGCACACCAACTGAACTATTTCAGGTCTTTTATTGTTTTAATACTAATGATTTTGGCATACAGCTCATGAAAACCCAGAATTCCTATCTCAAAAAATTAGCATATCATGAAAAGGTTCTCTAAACAAGCTATTTACCTAATCATCTGAATCAACTAATTAACTCTAAACACCTGCAAAAGATTCCTGAGGCTTTTAAAAACTCCCAGCCTGGTTCATTACTCAAAACCGCAATCATGAGTAAGACTGCTGACCAGAAGGCCATCATTGACACCCTCAAGCGAGAGGGTAAAACACAGAAAAAAATTTCTGAACGAATAGGCTGTTCCCAGAGTGCTGTATCAAGGCAGCTCAGTGGGAAGGAAAAAGTGTGGCAAAAAATGCTGCACAACGAGAAGAGGTGACCGGACCCTGAGGAAGATTGTGGAGATGGACCGATTCCAGACCTTGGGGGACCTGCAGAAGCAGTGGACTGAGTCTGGAGTAGAAACATCCAGAGCCACCGTCCACAGGCGTGTGCAGGAAATGGGCAACAGGTGCCGCATTCCCCAGGTCAAGCCACTTTTGAACCAGAAACAGCGGCAGAAGCGCCTGACCTGGGCTACAGAGAAGCACCACTGGACTTTTGGACAAATTTTGCATGTCATTCGGAAATCAAGGTGCCAGAGTCTGGAGGAAGACTGGGGAGAAGGAAATGCCAAAATGCCTGAAGTCCAGTGTAAAGTACGCACAGTCAGTGATGGTCTGGGGTGCCATGTCAGCTGCTGGTGTTGGTCCACTGTGTTTTATCAAGGGCAGGGTCAATGCGGCTAGCTATCAGGAGATTTTGGAGCACTTCATGCTTCCATCTGCTGAAAAGCTTTATGGAGATGAAGATTTCGTTTTTCAGCACGACCTGGCACCTGCTCACAGTGCCAAAACCACTGGTAAATGGTTTACTGACCATGGTATTACTGTGCTCAATTGGCCTGCCAACTCTCCTGACCTGAACCCCATAGAGAATCTGTGGGATATTGTGAAGAGAAAGTTGAGAGATGCAAGACCCAACACTCTGGATGAGCTTAAGGCCACAATCGAAGCATCCTGGCCCTCCATAACACCTTAGCAGTGCCACAGGCTGATTGCCTCCATGCCACGCCGCATTGAAGCAGTCATTTCTGCAAAAGGATTCCCGACCAAGTATTGAGTGCATAACTAAACATAATTATTTGAAGGTTGACTTTTTTGTATTAAAAACACTTTTCTTTTATTGGTCGGATGAAATATGCTAATTTTTTGAGACAGGCATTTTGGGTTTTCATGAGCTGTATGCCAAAATCATCAGTATTAAAACAATAAAAGACCTGAAATATTTCAGTTGGTGTGCAATGAATCTAAAATATATGAAAGTTTAATTTTTATCATTACATTATGGAAAATAATGAACTTTATCACAATATGCAAATTTTTTGAGAAGGACCTGTATAGCAATTGTAAGTCGCTTTGGATAAAAGCGTCAGCTAAATGAATAAATTTAATAAATTTAATCTGAGGGTATTCCAGAGAAAGTGGAATGAGCCCAGGAGAGAAGGACCATACAAAGCGTTGAGAGCTACTCCAACAGCAGTCCAAGTGGAGGGAAGCACAACCTGGTATCATCTTAACCTCTGTAAACCATTGAGTTCCAACGGGAAAGGCAGAAAGAAAGGAAAACAGACAACCAGACAATGCAGGAGAAAGCAATGAGAAAAAACCAGAGACACATGATCAAGTGCAAACTGACGAGAGCTCAAAAAAAGATCCACAAAGAGTTTCTTTCCTCCTGTCAGACGAACTGGAGAGGACAGATAATAAGTCTGACAATATATCTGAAGACCATCCTATGCCTAATGCATCTAATAATGCAAACCCAAACTCAAACAATAGAAAGCAACCTGACTTCCCTTCAATTGATTTTTCAACCTTTGAACAAAAATGACAATGATATCAACTCTACAGAAACAATGATAATCAAAACTCGTAGAAACACTGATTATGATGTTCAAGATGATGAAGACATTAGTCAAATTGATGCATTATGGGATACAGCCCAAACTATGAGAAACATCTGGTCAGACTTTCAAAAGACTTTCTCTATACCGTAAGTAGGGGGCCCATTCCCTCTAGGGAGGAATCTAATTGTAAGCATAAGGAAAATTATGACTATTTGGAATGCCCAGTATACTTTATATAAGGAGATACCACATAACATCTATTTGCAAGGAACTTGGCTTTACACACTCGACTTTATTGAAAATCTGATAATATAATGCATTAAGCATTGAAAATATATGCATGTTCACTTTGGTCTCTTTAAAATATTCAATATTTCTTACACTCCTTATTTACGTAATATATAATTTGCAAAATGATAAATTACTATGACCCGATGACTTACCTCCAGTGTTGTGCCAGTTCATACTTAAAAAGAGCTAGCTCAAAGTTCAGTTCACACAGATGATAATGAACTAGTTCATGTTCATAGTTCTTTTTTTTTTTTAATGAACTAAGTTCACATATCTAAAAACGAACTAGTTCACGTTCATTTGTTAAATTCAACTCATAAATGGGGGGAAAAAAAATAACATTATAATATTTTAACAAATATGAAACACGCTTTTTTTAATGGCTACAACAGTATAGTATGCCTACATAGCCTACTCTCTATTTGTACAAATTTCTGCACATTAATTTAATTCTGAATTTTGCACACACAAGTTGAAAGGCATTTGTTCAAATCAAGTTCGTGGATAATTGTGCGTGCATTTATTAGCGTAATCATTATGATACTAAAATCCTAACAAATAGGCTATGCTATGTACAAAAAGTCAGATGAGCCCATAATATGAACGGTTAAGCATTTTCCTCCCATAGAAAACCATTATAAGAACGCTTAATGTGGCTTAATGCAGATTAGAATATCCCCTTATTATGTCGAAATAACGAGATATCGATACTAGGCTACTGTGTCCACCGTGGTCTCCTTTTTGATCAGCGGAAAAATTTTTTGCTTGTTTGGGATCTGACTGTCCAGCGTATTTGAAAAAGTTAAGCAAACTTTCCTGTCTTTTTTACATTTTTCCCCTGCATGAAACTACCGAGGCTAACAGCAATCTCAACTAGTACAACAAGCGCGCAAGTCATATGTCACAAACATTGAACACTACACAAACAGTATTTTTTTTTTCATTTAGGCTATTAATTTTAGTGACACAGGAGGTGCCGGATCCAATGTCGGAGTTGACAGAACATGTTCCGGCTCAAATTAAGCCCTGGTAAAACCTGACTTTTCAAATGAGCGTGAACGTGAACTGCGCGTGCTGTTCATTCCTGCCAGAGTGAGCGCCGCTCTCGTTCACGTTCATTGTATGAAAAGTGATTCGTTCAGTTAAGTGTTCGGCGAAAATATGAACGCGTTCAGTGAATGTCGTTCATTGAACGCGTTCATGCACAACACTGCTTACCTCATAGTATTTGGTAATACTCTGTAATTCTTTCTTTCCATCTTTAGAATGTGTCTGTACTGAATCTGTTGTTCCTCTCTTTTGAGTTGGTTTATTGTCTCTATCGCCAGGGTCAGACACTTTATCTAGTTTGGGTGCAGTTTCCTTCCTCTCTTCTTCACCAATGAATGCAGTAGTGGTAGACACAGGAGGTGTTGTAGCTGTAGCAGGCTGTGTAAAAGTTTTTATATCGCTTGCTGGTCTGGCTATGGGGGAAGAGAAACCACTCTGTTGAGAAACAATAGGTTTCTGCTGTGGTGACATTGTCTGAAGCCCTTGCAGCCGCTTGCTGGAAAGTTGTTGATGCCGAGGTGAACCTGTTGGTTGATGGCTGGGTGAAGAAGGTAGAATTGGAATAGGGTCAAGTCCACCAGACATCAATCTCTCAGTCTGACAGTTCAGACAGAGCCATTCTTTCTTCTGCAAAACAACAGAGAAGTTCAAGTTCAATACACAGATATCATAAAATTGGAATGTGTGCATATATATATATATAATAGTAACAAATTTAAAAAATGAATTAAAAAACTAAGAACAATGTTGCTAACAACATATTGAGTGAATACATGAATGAATAAATTATTCAGTGAATGTTTTTTGAAAACAGTTTAGGTAATTAACTGCATTAAAGTCACAATGAATCAGGTATGAATAAAAAAAATCTTCCACATTGTGTTCTGTATTGTACATTCGAGTTTAACAGATTATCAAAAAGAAAGAAAGAAAGAAAGAAAGAAAGAACATGGGGACTTGGTTTTATCCACTGGCACACATTTTGAGATACACTCAAAAATAAATGCTAGTTTGCAGTCAAGGCAGGCTTTAAGCAAACCAAATGACTGGAGAAGTCTGGCAGATATCATTGGCTAAAAGACTTTACAGAATGAGTTATCCTAATCAAACTCTATATATGGACTATATGTGGGTGAATCATTCACAAGGTCTATAACATACTCTAACTCTAACCTCAGAACAACTTGATGATGTAACAGAAACTATGGACTCTCTCTTTTCTAGCACTTTAAATACAGTTGCTCCTTTACGCTTAAGGAAGGTTAAGGAAACCAGTATGACAGCATGGTATAATGAGCATACTCACACCCTAAATAGAGCAGCCCGAAAAATGGAGCGCAGCTGGAGGAAAACAAAACTAGAGGTATTTCGTATTGCTTGGCGGGAAAGTAACCTATCCTACAGAAAAGCATTAAAAACTGCTAGATCCGATTACTTTTCTTCTCTTTTAGAAGAAAACAAACATAACCCCAGGTATTTTTTCAATACAGTGGCTAAATTAATGAAAAATAAAGCCTCAACAAGTGTTGACATTTCCCAACACCACAGTAGTAATGACTTTATGAACTACTTTACTTCTAAAATCGATACTATTAGAGATAAAATTGCAACCATTCAGCCTTCAGCTACAGTATCACATCAGACACCCCTGAGGAACAGTCCCACTCATTCTCTACTATAGGAGAGGAAGAATTGTATAAACTTGTTAAATCATCTAAACCACCAACATGTATGTTAGACCCTATACCATCTAAGCTCCTAAAAGAGGTGCTTCCAGAAGTCATAGATCCTCTTCTGACTATTAATAATTCCTCACTGTCATTAGGATAAGTCCCAAAACCTTCAAACTGGCTGTTATTAAGCCTCTCATCAAAAAACCACAACTTGAACCCAAAGAACTAGTTAATTATAGACTGATCTCAAATCTCTCTTTTCTGTCCAAGATACTAGAAAAGGTGGTATTCTCACAATTATATTCCTTCTTAGAGAAAAATGGTATATATGAGGATTTCCAGTCAGGATTTAGACCGTATCATAGTACTGAGACTGCTCTCCTTAGAGTTACAAATGATCTGCTCTTATCATCTGATCGTGGGTGTATCTCTCTATTAGTTTTATTGGATCTTAGTGCTGCGTTTGACACAATTGACCATAACATTATTTTACATAGACTTGAACACTTTGTTGGCATTAATGAAAGTGCATTAGCATGGTTTAAATCGTACTTATATGACCGCCATCAGTTCGTAGCAGTGAATGAAGATGTATCATATTGATCACAAGTGCAGTATGGAGTACCTCAAGGCTCAGTACTAGGGCCGCTACTCTTCATGCTTTATATGTTACCCTTGGGAGATATCATCAGTAAACATGATGTTAGCTTTCACTGTTATGCTGATGATACTCAGCTCTATATTTCTTCGCGGCCCGGTGAAACACACCAATTTGAAAAACTAATGGAATGCATAGTCGACATAAAAAACTGGATGATGAGTAATTTGTTACTGCTAAATTCTGAAAAAAACAGAGGTGTTAATTATAGGACCTAAAAACTCTGCTTGTAATAACCTAGAACACTGTCTAAGACTTGATGGTTGCTCTGTCAATTGTTCGTCATCAGTTAGGAACCTAGGTGAGCTATTTGATCGCAATCTTTCCTTAGAAAGCCACGTTTCTAGCATTTGTAAAACTGCATTTTTCCATCTCAAAAATATATCTAAATTATGGCCTATGCTCTCAATGTCAAATGAAGAAATGTTAATCCATGCATTTATGACCTCAAGGTTAGATTATTGTAATGCTTTATTGTGTGGTTGTTGTGCACGCTTAGTAAACAAACTAAAGCTAATCCAAAATGCAGCAGCAAGAGTTCTTACTAGAACCAGGAAGTATGACCAAATTAGCCCGGTCCCGTCAACACTGCACTGGCTCCCTATCAAACATCGTATAGATTTTAAAATATTGCTTATTACTTATAAAGCCCTGAATGGTGTAGCACCTCAGTATTTGAATGAGCTCCTTTTACATTATAATCCTCTACGTCCGCTACTGTCAGGAGAAAGCAGGCTGGATTCAGGTGCGGGTAAACTCAAGGCTTTATTCACAAAGCGGAGACAGAGAAGAAAGAGTCACGTTCCACAGGTTTCACTCGCAGTAACAGGATGAACAGCAGATGAGTCACGTTTCACAGGTTTCACTCGCAGTGACAGGATGAACAGCAGATGAGTCACATTTCACAGGTTTCACTCGCAGTGACAGGATGAACAGCAGATGAGTCACGTTTCACAGGTTTCACTCGCAGTGACAGGATGAACAGCTGAAGCTACTAGGAGCTCTGGGCTTGTAAGAACTAGAGCAGAGAAATAAGCCAAACACACTGGAGCCTGAGGACAAGACACAACAGGGTGAGTACAAAGAGCTACTAGATGATCGGAGCTATTGGAACGAATAACAACAGTCTGACAATAGACAGAGAAACACAGGGAATAATAAAGGGGAAAAAATTAGAAGGACATAGAGAACATTTGGCGAGCAATTATGGTTAACAACGGGGAACAAGGGAGGCGGGGAAAACACAAACAGGCAGACGTGGTGAGCTGTCAAACCATCCCAACACACACACACACTCACACACACACACACCCACACCAAAAAGACAGGTGATTAGCCTCGAGACCCGACAGTACCCCCCCTCCCAGGAGCGTCACCTGGCGCTCTAGGAAGGGGCCTACCTCGATGCCGCCGGAAGTCCTCAAGGATGAAAACCAGATGACAGACTAGCAGAGGCCCCAATCTGTCTAAAAAATTCCCTCCAGAACCGGGAGACGAACTGGGGACCCCTATCAGAAACCACATCCACCGGTAACCCGTGGAGACGGAAGACGTGATCCACCACCAGTTGGGCGGTCTCCCGGGCGGAGGGTAGCTTGGGCAGGGGAATAAAATGAACCGCTTTGGAAAAGCGATCCACCACCGTGAGAATTACAGTGTTTCCCTTCGACGGAGGAAGCCCAGAGACGAAATCAAGGGCAATGTGTGACCAAGGACGGGAAGGGATAGGGAGAGGATGCAGTAGACCATCAGGAGGGCGATTGACAGGCTTACTTTGGGCACATGTGGGGCAGGCCAACACAAACTGTCTAACATCTGCGGCCATAGTAGGCCACCAAAAACGGATGGCAGACAACGTTCTCCGAATACCTGGATGGCAGACTAACCTGGATGAGTGACCCCACTCAAGGACCTCAGAGCGCAGCGCTGCCGGCACCAGCAACCTGCCCGCCGGACACTCTCCCGGCACCTGCACCCCTCGACCGGCCTCCTCAACTCGCTGCTCGATACCCCACGAAAGAGCCCCGACCACCACCCCCTCAGGAAGGATGGCCTCAGCCGCAAACTCCCCCCCCGGAGCACTGAACAGGCGAGAGAGGGCATCAGGCTTGGTGTTCCTTGATCCCGGCCAGTACGAGAGGGTGAAATTGAATCTGGCAAAGAAGAGCGCCCAGCGGGCCTGACGCGAGCTCAGCCTCTTGGCCGAACGGATGTATTCTAGGTTCTTGTGATCCGTCCAGACCAAGAAGGGCTGCGCTGACCCCTCCAACCAATGACGCCACTCACCCAAGGCCAATCGTACCGCCAGCAGCTCTCTGTTGCCGATGTCATAGTTACGTTCTGCAAGGCTGAGACGACGAGAGAAGAATGCACAAGGATGAACCTTCCCATCATGGAGGGAACGCTGAGATAGAACTGCGCCAACCCCAACGTCAGAAGCATCAACCTCGACAATGAACTGGGCCTCCGGATCTGGAACCATCAGAATAGGTGCAGAGACAAAACGGGACTTTAAAATGTCAAAGGCTACCTGCGCTTCCCGGTTCCACCTGAAAGACACCTTAGTGGAGGTTAAGGCTGTCAGCGGTGCAGCGATCTGACCAAAATTCCGGATGTAACGCCGGTAGAAGTTGGCAAAACCCAGGAAACGCTGCAGAGCCTTCCGGGAGTCAGGGACCGGCCACTGGGCAACAGCTTCAATCTTAGCGGGATCAGGCTTGATCCCCTCCGTAGAAATAATATGGCCAAGGAACGTAACAGACTCAGCGTGGAATTCGCACTTCTCCGCCTTGACAAACAACTGGTTCTCTAGTAACCGCTGGAGAACCCGTCTGACATGCTGGGTGTGTAATTGGAGAGAAGAAGAAAAAATCAAAATATCATCCAAATACACAAAGACAAATTGATTAATCATGTCACCCAACATGCTGTTGACGAGTCCCTGGAAAACGGCTGGAGCATTGGTCAGACCAAACGGAAGAACCAAGTACTCGTAGTGTCCCGAAGGGGTGTTAAATGCCGTCTTCCACTCATCCCCCTCCCGAATGCGCACCAAGTAGTAGGCGTTGCGCAGGTCTAACTTGGTGAAGACCCGAGCTCCCTGTAATAATTCAAAAGCAGAAGACATTAAAGGTAGGGGGTACCTGTTCTTGATAGTAATGTCATTCAAACCTCTGTAATCAATACAAGGGCGCAGGGAGCCGTCCTTCTTCTGAACAAAGAAAAACCCTGCACCAGCGGGAGAGGAGGAATGGCGGATGAGCCCAGCCTGAAGTGACTCACATATGTACTTGTCCATGGCCTCTCTCTCTGGACCTGAAAGGGAATATAAACGACCCTTAGGCGGAGAAGAGCCCGGGAGGAGATCAATGGCACAGTCGTAGGGGCGATGCGGAGGTAGCGAGGTGGCCCGGGCCTTACTGAAGACCGCCCGAAGATCATGGTACTCCGCCGGAACACCAGTCAGGTCAGAGGGATCCTCCTGAGGAACACAAGACACAGAGACAGGACAAAAAGCAGCACCCAAACATGACACGTGACAAGACTGACTCCAGGCTAAAACAGAATTATAGACCCAATCAATGTGGGGATTGTGCTTGTGCAACCATGGGTGTCCCAGAACTAAAGGAGCCTTAGGGGAATCAATAATAAACAGTTCAATCCGCTCATGATGACTGCCAGCAATATGGAGGTCTATCTTGGGAGTGACGTGGGTGATGGTGGTAAGGGGACGGCCAGCTAATGACCATGCTGAAACGGGGCTAGCCAAAGGAACAAGCGGGATCTTCCAACGTTGAGCAGAGGCAGCATCAAGGAAGTTCCCCTCATCCCCTGAGTCCACAAGGGCGAGTCCAGTGTGTGAATGACTCTGGAAGGAGAGTTGGAACGGCAGCTTAGTGCGTGTTGCAGGAGAGCTTGAGCTGAGAACCATGCCCACCAGGACGCTCCGCCTCACTGGTGGACCCTGGCCCTTTAATGGGCACTGAAGGGCGAAGTGGCCTCCCTTGCCGCAGTATAGACACGCCCCCGACAACAGACGCTCCTGCTTCTGCCGTGGTGTAAGCCGTAGACGACCCAACTGCATGGGCTCCTCCTCCGAGGGCTGTCGGCTGGCTAAACTGGCTGAAGAGGACTCTAGGTGGCGCCACGGGGCGGGTGTTTGCCGTTGTTTGCGGCGCCGGCTGAGACGACCCTCAATGCGGAGCGCGAGACTAATGAGCCTATCCAATTCCCGCGGGAGCTCTATGGCCGCGAGTTCATCCGAAATGGCGAAATCTAACCCCTCAAAAAAACGAGCGCGCAGCGCGCTCTCATTCCAGCCGCATGCCGCAGCTAAAGTCTGGAACTGGATAGCATAGTCAGTCACGGAGCTCCTCCCCTGAGACAGTCGTGATAACTGGGCCGCCGCCTCGTCACCCTGAGCAGAGCGATCAAACAATTTGACCATCTCTTGACTGAAAACCGCGAAAGTGGCACAACAGGGAGCCCGCGATCTCCAAACGGCGATTCCCCATTCGCGGGCACGGCCCGAGAGGAGTGTAAGGACGTAAGCCACCTTGGTCTCTTCATTAGCGTAACGCCGGGGCTGCAGAGAAAACACCAGCGAGCATTGGGAGAGAAACACTTGACAGGCGTTAGGATCGCCATCGTAGACCGGCGGATTGTTGGCATGGGGTTCGGACTCGTGTGACATACCGGTGTGAGAAACGGGACCCCGGCTCGTTGCCTCTTGCTGAAGATCGTCCACCCGTGTGAGGAGTTCGGAGACTCGGGCACTGAGAACTTCCACATCCAGCGCGGTGGTGTTGAGCTGAGTGGCATGCTGCCCGATCAACACTCCCTGTTGAGCGAGAGCCGCGCGAAGCGGACCAGATCCCGCTGAATCCATAATATGGTCAGACTGTTCTGTCAGGAGAAAGCAGGCTGGATTCAGGTGCGGGTAAACTCAAGGCGTTATTCACAAAGCGGAGACAGAGAAGAAAGAGTCACATTCCACAGGTTTCACTCGCAGTAACAGGATGAACAGCAGATGAGTCACGTTTCACAGGTTTCACTCGCAGTGACAGGATGAACAGCAGATGAGTCACATTTCACAGGTTTCACTCGCAGTGACAGGATGAACAGCAGATGAGTCACGTTTCACAGGTTTCACTCGCAGTGACAGGATGAACAGCTGAAGCTACTAGGAGCTCTGGGCTTGTAAGAACTAGAGCAGAGAAATAAGCCAAACACACTGGAGCCTGAGGACAAGACACGACAGGGTGAGTACAAAGAGCTGCTAGATGATCGGAGCTATTGGAACGAATAACAACAGTCTGACAATAGACAGAGAAACACAGGGAATAATAAAGGGGAAAAAATTAGAAGGACATAGAGAACAGGTGGCGAGCAATTATGGTTAACAACGGGGAACAAGGGAGGCGGGGAAAACACAAACAGGCAGACGTGGTGAGCTGTCAAACCATCCCAACACACACACACACTCACACACACACACCCCCACACCAAAAAGACAGGTGATTAGCCCCGAGACCCGACACGCTACGTTCTCAAAACTCAGGCAATTTGATAATACCTAGAATATCAAATTCAACTGCGGGCGGCAGATCCTTTTCCTATTTGGCGCCTAAACTCTGGAATAACCTACCTAACATTGTTCAGGAGGCAGACACACTCTTGCACTTTAAATCTAGATTAAAGACCCATTTCTTTAACCTGGCTAACACATAACATACTAATATGCTTTTAATATCCAAATCCATAAAAGGATTTTTAGGCTGCATTAATTAGGTCACCGTTAATTAGAACACTTCCCATAACACCCTATGTACTTGCTACATGATTCGAAGAATGGCATCTACGCTAATATTTGTCTGTTTCCCTCTTATTCCGAGGTCACCGTAGCCACCAGATCCAGTCTGTATACAGATCAGAGGGTCACTGCAGTCACCCAGATCCGGTACGTATCCAGACCAGATGGTGGATCAGCACCTAGAAAGGACCTCTACTGCCCTGAAAGACAGCGCAGACCAGGACAACTAGAGCCCCAGATACAGATCCCCTGTAAAGACCTTGTCTCAGAGCACCACCAGGACAAGACCACAGGAAACAGATGATTCTTCTGCACAATCTGACTTTGCTGCAGCCTGGAATTGAACTACTGGTTTCGTCTGGTCAGAGGAGAACTGGCCCCCCAACTGAGCCTGGTTTCTCCCAAGGTTCTTTTCTCCATTCTGTCACCGATGGCGTTTCGGTTCCTTGCCGCTATCGCCTCTGGCTTGCTTAGTTGGGGACACATATTTCCAGTGATATCGTTGATTTGATTGCACAGTTTCTATTTAAACTGAACTGAGCTGGATGAAGCGGAAGCGGCCCCGGATAAGCGGAAGAAGATGGATGGATGGATGGATGAGCTGGATGATGACATCACTGAATTCAATGATGAACTGCCTTTAACTGAAAAATTAGTGTTTACTATTGTCATTTTGCATTATTTACACACTATTTTCCTAATAAATGTTGTATAGTTGCTTTGACACAATCTGTATTGTTATAAGTGCTACAAAAATAAAGGTCACTTGACATGACATCACATAGGAAGATTTGGTGGGATCTCTAACTTGTAGAACCTCTTTCTGTATCATCAAAACACAAGGAAGTATTACACAAGTGCAATTAAATATATTTTATTAACAAAAGATAGACAAGAGTAATCAACAACTACCAAATGAAAAACATATATGATATAGGAATAAAGCGCATAAGATGCATAACATGCAAGTGGTTATGATGAGTATTGCTATGTCATAGCTACATTATCTAGAATGATAAACTGTTTAAAAGAAATAAGATGAAGAATCTTATTATGCATCAAACAAATAAGGGAAATATTTTTTGTTATCAACTGCAATCAGCAATATAATATCTCATGTTATTAAGAAAATCATATACTGATAATATACAACAGTGCCAAGGTCTCTGGAAGAGGTTTGGATAAGTGATACTGTAGTTACGTTCTCTGTAGTTGAGTAAGCAGTCTGTTGTCGGTGACTTCACCCCCTGATTGTGCTGGTAACAGTGCAGTGGGGAAAGGAGCAGGAATCCGTTTCAACAGCCTTGAACACGAAGCACTGAAGGATGTTGATCTCCTGGAGCATCAAAGGGTCCTAAAATCAGGAATACAAAGATGTGGCCCTGGAGTAGGTGCAGAAGGTCCTTAGCCTGGAACACGCAAGCAAAGGTACCTTGGAGTGAAGGTAGGTTTGTTTGCCGAAGATAAACCTTGTTGTAGATGTCTGTGTGTCTTCGGCCTCTCTGGGCTAGAGACTCAAAATTTGGTCAATTTGCTTAGTCACTCCAGGATGGAGATTTAGGACATGCTGCATCTGTTGTGGTTTCATTCGATGAAGACTCTGAATAAAGTCTGAACTTAGATTATCTATTTCCCTGGGAGGCTGGAGGCTCAGAACATGGTTGTATCTGTTGCTGCCTCGAAGCTAGAGACTCAGGACTTGGTATCCATTATTGCCTCTTCCTTCACAGGCCAGAGGTTCAGAACGTTGGGTGATCTGTTGCATGTTGATCTGCTGCTATTGTCTCCCCAATGCAGGGCTCAGACTCAGAACTTCGATGTTTCTGTTAGTGTCTCTCCCTTTTGGGACTCAGACTCAGAACAGTGTATCTGTTAATGTCTTTTCCATTGCAGTACTCAGACTCAAAACAAGGAGTGTTTTTTGGGAATGTACCTTTATCTCTTTCCGATGTGGAGGAGATTGCAATCTGCCACTTCTCCATTACCATACTGTGATACGCTGTTTCCATCAGAGCGTGGGACACGGTGTGGCCCACCTTTCTTTCATCCTGTGGAATTAATTTGCATAGTCCAAACACAAAGTTAGAAAAGTGTCACTAATGTTTTACCAGTGCATTTCTCACTTTCCAAACCACAACCAGAATACATTTGGCAGTGTTACGAACAGTGTTTGGAATAACGGCGTTTAAAAGAACGGCGTTAGGTAACGACGTTATTTTTTCAGTAACAGGGTAATCTAACTAATTACTTTTCCCGTCGTTACAACGCCGTTAACGTTACTGAACGTTAAATGCGGTGCGTTACTATGCATTGATTTAATATGCAATCTGAACGCACCCCTGGCTCACACAGCGAGTGAGCAGGTGGGTTAATAACGAGATAAGCGATTATGATTGGCTAAGGCAGAGTCATGTGTTTCATGGTAGCCAATCAGAGCCAGTGTTTTTACACACACGCGCCAGCGGCGCCAAACACACACAGTCACACACACGCAACAGCTACACAGAGATTCGCAGCAGCAGGAGAAATGGCGAGTCAGGAGCAATCCGATGAAAAGTTGGCATTTTCAAGGTGGAGATATAAGCACTACTTCAAATTCATTGTAGTCAAAGGCAAGAACGTGCATGTAATGTGTGACACACGCATCTACAAAGCTAGTGGCCAAAAACACTTTTCTTACAAAGAGTGCAGGATAAAACTCTTGCTGTCTGTTGACGTGCAATAAATCTCGAAAGTTATGTACGAACACCTGTCTGTTCTACTTATTTCAACTGACTTGTGAAAACTGCTAACTTGTGAAAACTAGTGCATGAATTATGCACTATAATGCACCTTATAATGCATAGTATTATCTCATGAATATTTGTAACCACAGTTTTAATACATTATAACACTTACCTCATTCACTGCTACACCTTATGCATTAAAACATGACAAACCTAATATTGCAATGCATTTTAACTTTGGTTATAATTATTTATAAAAAAAGATATGATGCATTACAGCACACATCCTAAATACCTTTATAATGCATTAAATGTAAAGGCTTAAGTAAAGTGTTAATAAAAATTACTATGAAAAGATACAACAATTGTACAACCAAATACAACCAGAACAGTGTTCTGTCAACACTGCACTGGCTCCCTATTAAACATTATATAGAATTTAAAATCTTGCTTATTACTAATAAAGCCCTGAATGGTTTAGCACCTCAGTATTTCAACAAGCTCTTATTGCTATATAGTCCTCCACATCCGCTGCGTTCTCAAAACTCTGGTAATTTGATAATATCTAGAATATCAAAATCAACTGCAGGAGGCAGACCCTTTTAATATTTAGTGCCCAAACTCTGGAATAACCTTCCTAATATTATTCAGGAGGCAGACACACTGTCAATTTAAATCTAGATTAAAGACCCATCTCTTTAACCTGTCTTACACATAACACACTAACACATTTCTAATATTCAAATCCGTTAGGATTTTTAGGCTGCATTAATTAGGAGAAGTGGAACCAGGAACGCTTCCCATAACACACAATGTACTCGTTACATCATTAGAAGAATGGCATCTATGCAGTCACCCGGATCCAGTACATGTCCAGCCCAGATGGTGGATCAGCACCTCTACAACCCTGAGAGACAGCGCAGACCAGGACACCTAGATGAGCCCCAGAGACAGATCCACAGTCAAGACCTTGTCTCTTAGATGGCCACCGGAACAAGACCACAGGAAACAGATGATTCTTCTGCACAATCTGACTTTGCTGCAGCCTGGAATTGAACTGCTGGTTTCGTCTGGTCAGAGGACAACTGGCCCCCAAACTGAGCCTGGTTTCTCCCAAGGTTTTTTCTCCATTCTGTCACCGATCGAGTTTTGGTTCCTTGCCGCTGTGGCCTCTGGCTTGCTTAGTTGGTGTCACTTCATTAACAGGGATATTGTTGAGATGACATCACTGAATTCAATGATGAACTGCCTTTAACTGTCATTTTGCATTATTGACACACTGTTTTCCTAATGAATGTTGTTCAGTTGCTTTGATGCAATGTATTTTGTTTAAAGCGCTATATAAATAAAGTTGACTTGACTTACGCATACTGCTAGGTCTGATAACTACATCCTTTCACTTCCTCATATGGACACATGATAGGTCATCTAGATAAACTGCTTATTGCCGGGCTCTCTTACATCATAAAACAAGAACATGACACATGCATTATCAATAGCAGCTTATAAAACTGCAGCGCTTTGGAAAGTGCTTCAAAATCAGAGAACAACAGCCATGCATAAGTCTGGGCCTCTCTCTGTGAACACAGAACGCATCACCTACAGTATGATTCACACCATGCACATTACTGCCAGCAGAAAATGAAAAGCTTATTTTTTGTCCATTTTTTTTGAGGTGGAAGGAATTCGGTTGGCACTTAGAATTAAAAAATAAATAAATAAAGAATCAAAACCTATTTTGTCTCATCAAAATGGAAAAAAAAGGATTTAAGTGAGATTTAAGAGAGGAAATAGGTTATTCTCAGAGGGAAGAAAAAAAAATAATAGTCCATTACATTCAGTTTATGATTAAGATCTGTGCAGCTCCTTACCTCCACCAGATGGGGTGTGGGATTGAAACCACATAGATTGCACACCTCTGTATGACACTGGGTGCAAGACCTGTAGTTTGGTGGTTCTGTTGTCCCAACATTGAATGCAGTCTTGCATAGTGGGCAGGTAACATCTGGTTTCTGACTAACTGGGTGAGGTGGAGGCTGCTTTTGTGGTGATTGCTGCTGCTGCTGCTGCTGCTGCTGTGTTGTTTGATGATGTGCCGGTGACTGCTGTTGTTTCGACCCTCTTTGATGGTGCACTGGTGACTGCTGCGGCAGAGGCTGTTTTTGGAGAGGGGCTCCAGGACCTTTGGGGAATGTCACTCCACCTGGGCCTGTTTTGGCAGTGCTGGGTAGCCCTGCTGCAGTTTTAGCACTAGCTCCAGCATTAGCATCACTAAAGATCACCTTTGTCCCCTGGGCACTCTGGGTACGGGCAGGCGAGGGGTGCGGTGAAGATCCAGGAAGAGGATCAACAGAAATAAGGGTGCTTGCCTGATTTAGAAGAGATGCCCCAAAACCAAACAGTTTAGTTAAACCATCTTGAGGAGCCTCGTGGGATGGTGGGTGATGAGCCGGGGAGCTTCCAGCACTTCGGGTCTTATCGGGTTGACCCCCAAACCGTACTGAAGTGCTGCGCCCCAGATCAGACTGTGATTGTGCCTTTGCTAAGCCAGGTAAAGGCACTGCCCCTGGATGAGGAATCCGGCCTGTTTGGGCCACCCTTTCGGGACTTTTTGTTCCCAATACCTCACCTAGTTGTCTCTGGGTATCCTTGGCCCCTGACTGGAAACCTGACTGTGTATATCCTGCTTGTGGTTGTTCTTTTTGTGTCTGTAGACCAGTTTGTGGCCCACTGTGAAGTCCAGTCTGGTATGGTCCAGTAGGACCCTTTTGTCTCTGGAAAGCTTGGGTTTGAGTCTGAGGCTGAATTTTCGTCTGTGTCTGGTTTTGGGTTTGAAGCTGCAGCGTGGGTTGAACTGAGGGTTGGGTCTTGGGTATGGGGTCAGCCTTAGGTTGATGAGAAGGAGAATGTATCTGTTGCTGACTCTTGGAACGTGGTGTTGTCATGTCCATTCCCAAAGCCCGCTGCATCTGGCAGTTTAAACAGAGCCACTCCTCGACCTGTTGAGAAAAAAGACATTAGCGCATTACTCAGCAACATATATACACTCAGTAAAAAAACTTGGTATCATTTTTTATTTCTAAATTTGTTTTTTGAAAAATAAAATTGACCAAGGACACATTAAATGTCTATGAATTACAGTGAATACACAATGTTAAAATTTACTATTTCAATTTCAAATAAATACAACATTTTTCACTACCTTCTCACTGTGCAAACTTTTTGCCTAATAGAAGTGAATTTAGTAGGATATTCAGAAGTTTTCAATCCATATTTCAAACAAAATACAGACTTTTCTCTCATTTCCGGTATCTGTCGTATGTGGACACTGTTCCGAGCAGATGGCATAGGTCATAGGCATTGCGTGATTAGTGACGGACACGGAGAGAGAACAAGTCAAAACGCTGGTCATGAATTAGAAGTACAATCTAAGGATTTGTAAAGAAAAATGTCAAAGGATTTCAATGTAAGCCGAGAGGAGACTAATTTTCCTTCGCTAAAGTAAGGAAACTTCCTTTGCTCCTCTAATCAAACTAGCATTTCTCAGAGGCGCGCATGATGCATACATCATTTGTCATCTACTCGGAACGCCTTCCACATATGACAGATACTGGAGGTGAGAGAAAAGTGTTTATTACATTTGAAATATGGATATTTTTCTTACAAAAACGCATGGATTTGCTACAGGAGGCTTTTATTTATGCCCCAAAGCCTTGTGAGGCACATTTTATTATGGATGCGTGCACTTTATTAACGTCTCTTGTAGAGCCCGACCGATATATCGGCCGGCCGATATAAGCTAATTGCATTTAAATCGGCATCGGCATTTATAACGGCCGATGAAACATGAGAAACAGAGTCTCATGCTTCACTCATGTTATGAGTGTTGCATAGTGTGCCCACCAGAGGGAGCTCTGCAGCTCCAGAGTTAACAACAGCGCCAGAAGTCCACTACAGAAGAAAGCGATCAACTGTTTTGACGGTGAGTCTGTCGTTCGTCATGTGAAATGATTGTAGATTTAGTTCATACCCTGTGTATAAAAACTGTGTGGTAGTTCTAGCTAACGGTCCTATCATTATTACTTCTAAATATTCTGTAACATCACTTACAGCCGCTAATTCATTGCTATATTAGATTAGCCACAAAGCTAATACCATGTTTATCAGTGGAAGAGCGCGAACGTTAATAGGAGGTCAAACTATAACGTTAGCGTTTAACTTATTCTTATTCTATTGCGGTGTGTTTCCCACATAATGACCGCGTAATTGGGCCTTTCACACAGTACGCGGTATGCACGGCGCTTGCCGCTGGGCTCAGCGTTGCCCTTCAGATACAACGCGATTTGCGCTTCCCCGCGCTATGGCGTAGGCGAAGTTTTAAAAACGTTTAGCGGGAGCTCTTTCATAGTCTGTTCCTCCTCCTTTCGGTCAGCAGCAAACATGTATCTGTCCCGTTGTAAGAAGCGAGCGATAGCGCTAGTCCTGCTGATGAGAATTAAGAGAGAAGCAAGGAAGAAGAGGCTACCCTCAGGTCCAGAGAACAATTTGGTGAATTCAGGCTGGTTACGTTACTCTAACGCTAATAGCTTCCTTTTTTAGCAGGCCCCTTAAATGCTTGCTATTAACTTGTTTGAAGGTGGTTCTTCTCAAAATTGACAGCGGTGTGTTCATGACAATAACGTTAACCATTCAACTTCGAATTGATTCCGTAATCTTCCGGTAATAGTAGGCAAGACGATGTTTTGATTCAGACTGCACAAAGAGAAGAGGAGAAGATATACGGGTCTGTTGTGAATGTGTCTGTGAGAGCAAATATAGTGTAGTTACAGTAACTACAGTAGGTGCGTCAGAAATGATTAAACCAGAGGGGACATGTAAATAAATGTGAGCTGAACAAGCGCTTTTTTTTTTTTTTTTTACATATTTTTTCAAAGCAGCTTTACAGACATAACAGGAAAATGTTGAAATAATATTGTTAAATATAAGTAGGTAATACCTATTGCTTGACAAATAAAAAAAGTATATATATTTCTCCTTTTTGCCTATGTAGGAGATCCCAGTTTATTATTATTATAATTCTAATGATGACATGAGTAATGATACATGGTGATATTATTAATACACATGCTTATTCTTTCTCCGTCTCTCTTTCTGCCTACAGATGGCTGAAAAAGGTGAATGCTGTAGCAGCAAAGTGGGACTACTTCTGCAAATACTTTAACTTTAGTATTATAATTTATTTACAGTAAACACACAGACTGTTAAAACCAGCTTCAACTGGAAGAAAGTAAAAGTGTTAAATGTTTAAAACCAGACTGTTTTTTGATCATTAAAAAATATATACTTTTGATGTGCAATTGTTTAGTCATTGAGACTGTAATCTAAGGCTTTTTTTTTTTAACATAGTCCATTCTGGAAAATGGTTTATACAGCCCACATACATAGAACAGGCAGATATTTTGCTATTGAATGTTGTGTAAATGCAGTTTATAGGAAATGGGTCTAATATCCAGATTATTTTTTAAATCAAAATATCGGCTTATAAATCGGCTCTTTTCGAGTTAATATCGGCATCGGCATCGGCCCCCAAAAATCCATATCGGTCGGGCTCTAGTCTCTTGGACTGTTGAACAAAAAACCCTACCGACTGCAATGATAGAGCTTAGAAGTGCCAGTACATTTTTGAATATAACTCCAGTTGGATTTGTCTGAAATAAGAAAGTCATATACACCTTGGATGCCTTGAGGTTGAGTAAAACACAGGCTAATTAAAATATTTGGGTGAACTAACCTTTTAAGTTCTTTTGCATCTTGTAAATTCTCATTTAAGGAGGTTTGTGACTCTCTCTGTTTGATACAGCTGATCAATTCAACAACTTGGCTGAATCAAAAGGATTTGAGCAAATTGACTTTATTGGACTTAATTTGATCACTGTGCAGTTGTCTGTGTGAGGAATTGTAAAACTCCTAGATCTTCAATGTGGTTTATTAATATAAGGGTTTTTAAGCATTTTAATGAACAAGCTTTTTTACGTGATATTTATTTCAGTGGTTTGGGTGTTGTTTCATGTATACCAGATGTTAATTTGGCCTGGGACTATTTCAGATCAACATTTTTATCCATCTGTGATAAACACTCCAGTTAAACAATTTAGAATAATTGGTAAAGATAATCCTTGGTTCAGTGATACCGTTTCTACTCTTATAAAACAGATAAATCTTCCATGGGCCAAGGCAAAGAAATCAAATAATTCTACGGATTGGATTTCTTATAGAGCATTATGAAACAAGTGCAAAAAGATAATTAAAAGTGCAAAGTGTGATTATTATTTGTCTATGATAAATGGAAATCTAAATAATCCTGTAAACTTTTGGAAACTAGTCAAGTCTGCTCTAGTAACTAAATTGGTATCTAATTTCCCAAATAATTTAAACGTTAATCACACAGAGGTTCAGGGCCGATACGTTATTGCAGATATTTTTAATAATTATTTTATATCAGTTGGCTCAACCTCCGAGTCTACTTAACTCGGGTGTTCATACTTCTACAGAAACGGTTGAGTTTGCTCAAAACTGCACTTCATATTCATTTAATATTATTCCCATTACCACTGCACAAGTTCATAAAGCACTAGAGTATTAAGATACTAAAAAGTCACCAGGAAATGACAAAACTGATCCTTAATTTCTACGATTGGCAGCTGATCTTGTAGCTGAACCTATAGCCACTATATTTAAAGGGTTGGTTCACCCAAAAATGAAAATCATTTCATTAATAACTCACCCTCATGTCGTTCCAAACCAGTAAGACCTCAGTTAATCCTCGGAACACAGTTTAAGATATTTTAGATTTAGTCCGAGAGCTCTCAGTCCCTCCATTGAAACTGTGTGAACGGTATATTTTGAAGCATCGAAAATACATTTTGGTCATATTCAATGCTGAATAAAGCATTTTTGCTATTTTTAGACCAAAATGTATTTCCGATGCTTCAAAATATTCTAACTGACCCTCTGATGTCACATGGACTACTTTGATGATGTTTTTCTTACCTTTCTGGACATGGACAGTATACCGTTCACACAGTTTCAATGGAGGGACTGAGAGTTCTCGGACTAAATCTAAAATATCTTAAACTGTGTTCCGAAGATGAACGGAGGTCTTACGGGTTTGAAACGACATGAGGGTGAGTTATTAATGACATAATTTTTGGGTGAACTAACGCTTTAATTTAAGTCTCACCTCCAACGAAATACCAAAAACATGGAAATCAGCAATGGCCATTCCATTTTTTAAAGGGGGGAGATTTTGCAAACCCAAATAACTATCGCCCTATTTCTAAATTGGCATTCTTATCAAAAATATTTGAATCACTTATAAACGATGAATACATTTTTTTTTTTTATAATGATAAGGATAATCAGTCAGGGTTCAGAATGGGAAATAACACCATTACTGCAGCTACATTAGTCTCAAATGATATTAGATAACTTCTCTAGATAGTAAAAAGTCCTGTGCCACTTTTTTTTACTGATCTGTCCAAAGCTTTTGATCACTTGATCACAAATTAATGTTACAGAGGGCCCTATTTTAACGATCTGAAACGCAAGTGTCAAAGCGCGAAGCGCAAGTAACCTTGTGGGAGGGTCTCGGCGCTGTTGCTATTTTCCCGGCGGGATAAATGGCTCTTGCGCCCGTCGCAAATTTAAAATGGGTTGGTCTGAAGTAGCTTCATTATTCATAGGTGTGGTTTGGGCGTAACGTGAAATAAACCAATCAGAGCGTCATCCAACATTCCCTTAAAAAGATGGTGCGCAAGTTCCATTGTGGATTGCTATTATTATGGCGTATTTACCAGGCGCACGCCAGGAGCGGTTCACAGCCGAGGAGACTGATGTTCTTGTAAGAGCAGTGAAAGACAGAGAAGTTGTGTTGTATGGGGATGGGAGAATTACAATTAGCCTGAATAATTTGTAAGATAGATTTATGCCTATTTTTCACATCTTCGTGGCACACCACAATGATTTCCGTCATCGCATGTGTTAATATTTTTTTTATTGTAACAATTTATGATTTGCAAAAATAACTGTTGCATCTGTGTAGATTACATGAGCAAATTGTATGCGCGTTGTGCACGCTATACATTGTGGTCAAGCATGCTCCCTTAAAATAGCATAATGAACAACGCGCAACGCGCCACTGACTTTAGACTAGTTTTTTTCTGGTCAGTGGCGCAATTGTTTAATGGAACAGCAAAATAGCACCAGGGATTGTTTGCGCCGGAACACGCCTCCTTTTTTGCGCTGAACTGCCCAGGGAGCGCAAGTTCATTCACTAGTTTAGCGACGTGCTTCTGTGTAGGGAAAAGCGCGCTTTGCGCGGGTGCAAAATAGGAATGACACATGCGTCAGTGTACAAAGCCAATTGCGCTGGGTGCAAGATAGGGCCCAGAGACATTAATTTCAGAATGCATTCAGTGTGTGTCTGTTGAAAATTACAATTCACCTTTTCTTCATGTAAATACTGGAGTTCCTCAATGATATGTTTTAGCTACTTTGTTATTTTCTGTTTATATTAATGATTTAGGTCATGGAATAGACTCAGCTAAAATACATTTGTATGCGGATGATACAATTATTTATATGGAAGCATGTTTTTTTAAAACAAGCTTTACAGCAACTGCAGGATGCTTTTCCAATTATGCTGCGCTCATTGTTGCAGTTAAAATTGGTTTTAAACTCAAATAAGACAAAGTATATGATTTTTAGTCACAGTCGCACTACGGTAACAGATTTGACAAATACAACCTTGAATGGTTCACTTATAGAAAGAGTTAATTCTTATAAATATCTGGGTATTAGGATGGATGAAAGATTAGCTTTTAATATACATATTGTATCCCTTATAAGGCCCGAAAGAAATTAGTAGAGAGTACATTTTTATCAATAATTGATTATGGTGATCATTTATAAATGCATGCAGGTACTTCTTTACTTAGAAACTTAGATTCTGTTTATCATGCAGCATTACGTTTTGTCACTGGTGCAGAGTCAAGGATGCATCGTTGTATTGCGTATGAATCATTAGGTTGGTTATCTTTACATCAAAGGAGAAAGTTACATATGTACTTATTTATCATTTATCAAATTACCATCTTATATTTCTAATTTTTTAACTTTCCATATAAATAGTCGTTGCGTTAGATCAGGTTCCTGTATTCGGTTAATAGTTCTAAGGGTATTGTCACAATTTGGTAAATGTGCTTTCTCTGTTTATGCTCCTAGAGCCTGGAATGAATTGCAAAATTTAATTAATCTTGACACACTTCCAACATTGAGTATTTTTAAAGGACTTTTGTATAATTCTTTAAATTATTCTTGTAATTGCTTCTTGATCTGATTTTATTAATGAATTGTGATTGTGTAATTACTGGTACTGTCTCTGTGATTCTTTTTGTATGAAACTTTATGTGCTGCCGTCTTGACCAGGTCTCACTGGAAGAAGAGAAAGCAATATCTCAATGTGATTTCCTGGAATAATAAAGGATAAAGTGATAAAGTGATAAAGGAATAATAATTAAAATATATATATTTTAGTGTCAATGACAATGATTTGATTGAAAAACATAATAAAGGAGGATGCCACAGAAAACACACATGCTAAACTAAAAGATTATAAGAAGATAATCTTGATAAACTAAAGCCAGGCTCACACTACAGGAGTTTTAAAATCATAACCAATTTTGAAATCTGGTTGGAGTACACACATGAGGAGAATCTTTGCAGATTATCTTCCCTCAAATATTAAACATGCACACACTACAAGATTTGAACATCGTGGTACATCACACACTGCAAGATATTATTAAGATTATCTTGCCAGAGGGAGCGCCTCACGTGATCTCACGCAGCAGATCGTCACAGATTTTTTTATTTATTTTTCTTAAGCATGCTAGCTTTGTGGATTCACCCGGTGCATTCATACTGAGGCGATTTCACTCAAGTGCTTCTCTTTCTCCTTACAGTTTTGATGCGTTTTTGCCATATTATACAGGCAGTTGTGTTACTACAAAATGTCAAGAAACAGTTTCCTCTATCTCCACTATCCAACGGAGCCGCACATCAGCTGTTTTGAAGTTTTGCGCATTGGCTGTGAAAGTACGGACATAATCATTTTGAAGTTTTGCTTATTGGCTGTGAAAGTACGGACGTAGCTATATAGCCATCATCATCCCGATTTAATCTTAAATATCAAACATGTTTGATAATAATCGGGGATTTTTGTGCGAGATTCGATCGGTGAACACATTACCAGATAATCCGCGCCGAACATCGGGACAGATCGAGGTGCTCGACAAGATTTTTGCTCCGATTCTCGGGAGGGGGAAATCGGGGCTAAATCAGGCTAAAATTCCTGTAGTCTGAGCCAGGCTTAAAACACTAATAAACAAGTATTTACTAAGAATCCCATTTATTTAAAATTCTTACCCCTGCAAGGTGTGGGTTGGGGTTGAAGCCGCACTGGTTGCATACTGTAGTGTGGCACTGTGTACACTTGTTAAAGTTTGGTGACCCATCAAAATTTGTCAACTCTGTAGTATTGCAAACTGGACATAGCTTACTGCTAGGCATCGGTGCAATCTGGGGAACTGAGTATGGCGAAGTTGGTGCACTGGTTCTATCGGGAGAAACTGATGGTGAGCGGCCTATTCGACCACTACTGCTGCTGAAGTCCACTTGGAGGTTGCGTCTTGAGGCATGTTGTCCAGGGCTTTGGGTGGGTCCCATGCCCCCTGATGAAGCTTCAATTTGAGAATGATGTGAAGTAGTAGTCTGGGAATGTCTAGGTCCATCATGGACTGGCTTTTTGTAAGGGTTTCCACTTGCTTGAATGCCACCCATGCCAAAGTCACCACCTTGCCCTCGATCACTACCGCTTCCATAGCCTAGTTTTGGGCTTGATGGTGGGCCTCCCCCTCCAGACAGCCTGAATAAAGCAAAAAGAGCAGGAGAGAATGAGAATATCTGATTATTATTTGGCACAACCTTTACCTTTTTAACTAGCCTGCTCTTAACTTGAAACTGATTTAAAGGGGTCATATGACGCTGCTAATAAGAACATTATTTTGTGTATTTGGTGCAATGAAATCCATTTATGCAGTTTAACATTTAAAAAACACATAATTTTCCACATAATGTACATTATTGCTCCTCTATGCCCCACTTTTCTGAAACACGTCGATTTTTACAAAGCTCATCAATCTGAAAAGTGAGGTGTACGCTGATTGGCCAGCTATCCAGTGCATTGTGATTGGGCAATTACCTCAAGCTTGTGACGGAAATGTTACGCCCTTTGCCATACTGTGATGCCGTGTGTCCCATCACGACGAGACAAAACAATTAAGCCCACTGCATTCGAGGCATTTGTAGCATCCAGTGGAGACATAATTACTAATTATATTGACTTACACTGTGTTCACTGTGCTGCTGACGTATGACGCTGCTCACGTGTTTTTTGGTGCACTCAATAACAAAGATAATACAGGATCATACGTCAGCAGCATCGTGAACACAGTGTAAGTCATTATAATATAACACTATACTGTCAAAAAGCACTGCCGTTTGGATGAGACATTAAACTGATGTCCTGACTCTCTGTGGTCATTAAAAATCCCTCGGTGTGACCTCGGCATCCTGGCCATATTTGCCCACTGTCCTCTGACCATTATGGCCTCCTAACAATCCCTATATCTGCTCATTGCCTTCATCCCTCTGTGTTCTCTCCACCAATAAGCTGGTGTGTGGTGGGCGTTCTAAAGCAATATGGCTGCCGTTGCCTCATCCAGGTGGATGCTGCACACTGATGCCCACATAGCAAATGTCTTCTGGCCCAGATCCGGGCACAATGACTTTTCCCTCAGCCCAAGTAACGCAAAGAATGATGGCCCGGAAGTGGCCCAGAACTGGATTAAAGACTCGGGCCACACATGGGCCATAACCGGCCCAAATCTCAGCCAGTTAATCAGCCTTAGCTGGCCCTGATCTGGGCCAAAACAGGTTTTATTATTGGTGCCAATTCTCAGCCTTAAGTAAACCAGAATCCCCAAATCTGAGCCACACCTGAGCCTTATATAGCCCAGACCCAATTATATATATATATTAACTGAAATTATTTTATGCATTCTTGCGCAATATTAATTTCTTTCCCCCAAAAGCATCCAAATGCATTATCTTAGCTGATTTTTTTGTTGTTGTTAAATTGACAAACCAAATTTCTGCATATCCAAATTTTACAGTACCATTATAAAAATATGCTATCTGCCATCAGCCATGATTGTATTTTTATGGTGGTGTATGCCATGTAAAATAAAAGTTTTTTTTTTACGTCCCATTTATCTAAAAAGTAAAATGGATGATTAGTAAAAAGAATGAGTTCACCTTTCAGTTACCAGGTTACAAGATTTGCATGTCTGATGTGTTTTAATCAAGTCAGAACACATGCAGATTACTGCAATCAGAGTTCATCTACAGTCAATAAACATATTCCCTCCATTAGTTGCTCTTTTCTCAACAATCAAGCCTAAAATCTAACATAGAATCATGACATTTAACCGTCACCAGCTTTTCAAAGTTTGCAAATGTCTTCTGGCCCAGATCCGGGCCACACAATGACTTTTCCCTCTGCCCAAGTACAGCAAAGAATGGCGGCCCCGGAAGTGGCCCAGAACTGGATTAAAGACTCGGGCCACACATGGGCTATAACTGGCCCGAATCTCAGCCAGTTAATCACCCTTAGCTGGCCCTGATCTGGGCCAAAACAGTTCTTTATATTTTAATATTTCATATTATTACCTTGGATATTACTATGATCGCAATTATTCATTTTGTGACATGCTTTAATGTACACACAATCTATGCCAATAAAGTACATTAAACGGAGTAGAAAATCAGACTTAAAACCCACACATCATGTAACTGTGCAATAAAAAAAACATATTGCATTGGTTTTTCTATTTATTTTTATAAAGAACAAATCAACCAGTAAAGAGTGAGTGTATATAGTATACAGTTTATAAGAGAAACGTAACAGATAGACATGTAACTTAATCATAATTATTTATTACAGATGTGACAAAGAGCAGTACCACAGTAGTCCAAATGACGATGCATTGCAGTTGCAGTCCACTCTGGCAGAATATAATAGTAATGCGAGGAGCAGGGCATAATTTAAGTTGTTAAACGCTGAAACGTAGCAGCCAGACATGATAGAGACCAGATCAATGCTATGAGGCTGAAAATTGACGAGCGGTGCTCCAAGGTGGCAGACATGGAAGACCGAAGTAGAAGGTCCAACCTACGTTTAGTTGGGCTGAGGGAAGGAGTGGAGGGTGACAACTGTATCACCTTTTTAAAGGCGAATCTACCTACGTGGATCCCATCTGTTGCTAACCGAGACATCAGCGAGGATGCGGTGCGCCAGGTCTTCCGGAAGCAGAAAAGGAAAAAAGCACCAGGCCCATATTGTGTTACACCAGCCTGTCTGAAATCCTGTGCTGACCAGCTGGCCCCCATCTTCACAAAGATCTTCAACAGATCGCTGGAGCTGTGCGAAGTCCCTTCATGCTTCAAACGCTCCACCATCATCCCCATCCCAAAGAAACCCAAAATTACAGGACTAAATGATTACAGGCCTGTGGCTTTAACATCCGTAGTCATGAAGTCATTTGAAAAACTGGTGCTGGCTCACCTGAAGGACATCACTGGACCCTTGCTGGATCCTCTTCAGTTTGCCTACAGAGCAAACAGGTCTGTGGACGATGCAGTAAACATTGGACTGCATAATGTTCTGCAACACCTAGACAGACCGGGAACCTATGTGAGGATCCTGTTTGTGGACTTCAGCTCGGCTTTTAACACGATCATGCCAAACCTCCTCCTGCCCAAGCTAACTCAGCTCTCCGTGCCCATCTCCGTCTGTCAGTGGATCAACAGCTTCCTGACAGACAGGCAGCAGCTAGTGAGGCTGGGAAAATACACATCCAGCACCCGTACAATCAGCACCGGAGCTCCCCAGGGCTGCGTTCTCTCCCCACTGCTCTTCTCCCTGTACACTAATGACTGCACATCTAAGGACCCCTCTGTCAAGCTCCTGAAGTTTGCAGATGACACCACACTCATCGGCCTCATTCAGGACAGTGACGAGTCTGCTTACAGGCAGGAGGTTAAAGAGCTGGCTGTCTGGTGCACTCTCAACAACCTGGAGCTTAACACGCTCTAAACAGTGGAGATGACTGTGGACTTCAGGAGAAACCCCCCTGCACTCCCCCCACTCACCATCATGAACAGCACTGTGACTGCAGTGGAGTCATTCAGGTTCCTGGGCACCACTATCTCTCAGGACCTGAAGTGGGACATTCACATTGACTCCATTGTGAAAAAGGCCCAGCAGAGGTTGTACTTCCTTCGCCAGCTGAGGAAGTTTAACCTGCCACAGGATCTGCTGAAACAGTTCTACTCCACCATCATCGAATCCATCCTCTGCACTTCAGTAACTGTCTGGTTCAGCTCAGCTTCTAAATCTGACCTCAGAAGACTACAGAGGGTAGTCCGGACTGCTGAGCGAATCATCGGTTCAACTCTCCCATCTATTCAAGAACTGTACTTATCCAGAGTGAGCAAAAGGGCTGTTAAAATCACTCTGGACCCCTCACATCCAGCACACTCCCTCTTTGAACTGTTGCCATCTGGTCGACGCTACAGAGCACTGAGCACCAGAACGACCAGACACAGGAACAGTTTCTTCCCTCAGGCAATCCATCTTATGAACAGCTGATACACACTGAACACACTGAACACACTACACTTTATATTTATATACACATACACTTAATTTATCTAACACACATACTTAGTATACACTTAAATTTTGCACATAATATACATGTACATACATAACTGCATTTTTGGAATATACCTGCCTACAATTGTCAATTAGTATATTGTCATTTCTTATCTACTTATTTGTATTTTTTGTATTTTTATATTCTTTTATTATGTTTTATGTTCTATCGCTGTCATTCTGTTGTACTGCGGAGCTTCTGTCACGAAAACAAATTCCTCGTATGTGTAAACATACCTGGCAATAAAGCTCATTCTGATTCTGATTCTGATAAAAACAGAGCGAGCCCACCGCCTGTACGCTGATAGAAACACCAACGTTAGCCGCCCTCGCACAATTATATTAAGTTGCTAGATTATACTGATAGACAAGCAATCCTGAATGGTGCAAGAGCCGTTTTTCCCATTAAACATGGCACGGACACTTTGCGCTTCTTCCCAGATTTCAGTGCAGACACAACTAAGAAAGGAAAGGCCTTTGCTGAGGTGAGAAAGTGGATAGAAGCATCTGGGATTCAAATGTTTCTCTTGTTCCCAGCCACACTGAAGATCACTTACCGCGCCAGGCAAACGTGATGTCTTCATCTGAAGCGGAACAGTTCATCATCTCTATCAACATGACCTGCAGAGGTGCCAGCTCTTCACCTAGACGAGGGGGCGAAGTGACGGAGATCCATATGGACACACACCAGATGGATACAGCAGAGCATCAGCCTACACTGGCCACTGCAAGCAACATCGCAAGCTAGCTGGTTCAATATTTCAGTAAGAGACTGTGGACATTTTTCTTGGTGATGTCATATGGGTGAAAAGCATGATTTTTGTGGTTTTCATTACAGTTGAGACTATCTCGACGCTTAACAAATAGGCATGTCATGTTTCACCTGCAAGAGCAAGAGCACCAATAAGACTGGCCTAGTCTAGGTTATTCTTTGGATCGATAGCTGAGGTTTATCTCACTCTTTTTGTTTGCAGCTAGAAGCAGGTGGTTTATTAATTTTTTTTATTTTTTTTATGTGTGTGTATATATATATATATATATATATATATAGTTTTTTTTTATTTTTACAAAGGGACATATCAACATACTGCTTTATTTCTTGTTGAATATCGCCTGGTTTATGTTACTCTTTGGGTCGATAACCGAGGTTTATTTCACTCTTTTTGTCTCCAGCTAGAATCAGGCTACTAATTTGATTTATTTATTTTATTGCTTTATAGCCCATTGAACATTGCATCACTGTAATGAGTGGGGTGGGGGAGTTCCGTCTCTTACAATCTCTAACTTTATACTGGCCAAAGGGGCTCTCTTGTACTTCTTGTGGCTTATAAAGAATGTTTTGTATATAGTTTGGAATATTATTTTGCAGGGAGCTGTTAATTTTATTGCTACAAATTTTTTTGCCCATGACATCTTGCTCTAAAGGCACCAAACGGTTTTTTTGTTAAAGTTGCTTCCAATCCTGCTATACTACTTCCAATCAGTAGACTATGTCTGATTTAAACATTATATCCTGAAATGTGTGTGGCCTGAATACACCGGTTAAGCGTAACCTCTGTTTAGAATTTTTACATCACAAAGCAATAGATATAGCTTTAGTTCAAGAATCGCACTTGAAAAAGGAGGATGTGTCCCGCTTCCAAAATAAAAACTTCAAGCTACTGGCATACTCGTGCACCACTAATAAATCCAAAGTTGTGCTGATACTTGCAAAGAGGTCGTTACATTTATCCATAGACTTACTGGGAGGAGATGAACTTGGCCATTTTGCGTATGCAGCTGTAACACTAAATCACTCTAAACTCATGCTGGTATCCATCTAGGCTCCAAATGAGCCTGATCAACATTTTCTAAATAATATCTGTAAAAAACTATAACAATTTAATGATTTTGACGTCGTCATAGGGGGAGATTTCAATGCCTCAATTAATCCTCAACTTGATTGTTCATCTAGTTCTAACCACAACCCCCCCCCCCCCCATTGCAATGTCCACATACTCTCTAAATAGGTTCATTACAGAATTAAATCTAATTGACCCATGGCGCATACACAATCCCCACACGAAGGGTTATACATTCTATTCTCCCAGACACAAATCCTTTTCAAGAATGGATTATATCCTGGTTAGTGCCCCTTTGCTTCAGTATATATCCAATATTGTCATATTGCCTATTTTGATTTCAGATCACTCTCCCTTTATCTGTAATATCACACTTGCTACAGCTCATGCTAAACCCCGTAGATGGCGCTTTAATGACTCCCTGCTGTATGATACTACATTTATGGATCATCTCAAATCTGGGCTTACAGAATTTTTGGAAATGAATATGTAATGAGACAGAAGGATTCTTATGAAAGATTCTTATGGTCAATCCAGACTATGAACGTGACCACAGCTCCCTCCAGTCAGTGCCGCCACTCCCCTAACGCGAGTCGAATGGCCAAAAGCTCTCGGTTACCCACATCATAATTCTGTTCAGCAGGGGTAAGGCGATGCGAAAAAAAGTGCAGGGATGAATCTGCTCATCAGCTGAGGAGCGCTGAGAGAGGAAGGCCCCAACACCCACCTCTGAAGCGACGACCTCGGCTATAAACTGTCTTTCTAAATCAGGGCTGATAAGGATAGGAGCGGATGAAAAGAGAGATTTGAGATGCCCGAAGGCTGCCTGGGCGGCCTCAGTCCAAGAGAATTGAGTCTTGACCAAAGTAAGTGCAGCGAGGGGGGCTGCTACCTGACTGAAATTCCAAATGGATGGTCGACAAAAATTTGAAGATCGACACGAGACCCTGGCCTAGGCCAGTCAGTAACAGTGCGAATCTTGACAGGGTCCATACTAATACCCTGGAAAGAGATAATGGAACCGAGAAACATGACAGATTGAGCGTGAAAGGTGCATTTCTCTGCCTTGACAAAAAGACGGTTCTCCAAGAGTTGTTGAAGGACCTGTCTGACGGAGATAAAATCTAAATATCATCAAGGTAAACGAACACGAACATGTTTAACATGTTTCTAAGGACATCATTAACAAGAGCCTGAAATACGGAGGGGGCGTTAACTAGCCCGAATGGAAGAACGCGATATTCAAAGTGCCCAAGGGGTTTATTAAACGCCGTCTTCCACTTGTCACCCTCCTTGATTCGTACAAGATGATATGCATTGTGAAGGTCCAGTTTTGTGAAGTATTGTGCCCCCTGCAGGATCTCAAAAGCTGATGACATAAGGGGTAACGGGTATGCAGGGGCGCAGCGTGCCATCCTTCTTCTTCACAAAAAAAAACAAGCCCCCGCAGGAGAGGTGGAGGGAACGATAGTGCCCACGTCTAACGATTCTGAGAGATATTTGTCCAGAGCCTTACGCTTGGGGATTGAGATAGAATAGAGCCTCCCGCGAGGAGGAGTGGTTCCCGGAAGAAGCTCTATGCTGCAATCGTATGGTCGATGCAGAGGAAGAGATGTGGCCCGGGAATGACTGAAAACTGCCCGCAGATTGAAGTACTCCTCAGGAACCCGAGACAAATCCCCTGGCTCCTCCTGAAAAACAGAAACAGACGACACGGGAGATGCAGCAGACACAAGACATTTGACATGACATGACAATCCCCAGGAGAGTATGGAATTCTTAGCCCAATTAATATGAGGATCATGTTCAGTCAAACATGGATGACCCAAAACTACAGGGGTATCAGGGGAATTAAAACTAAAAAAGAAATAGTCTCTCTGTGGTTACCGGACACGGTGAGACTCACCGGTGCTGTGGAACATTTAACCTGGGCAAGAACGCTACCATCCAGGGCAAAGATAGAAGTGGGATCGCGAAGATCTACAAGAGGAATACCCTGTTCCAGGGCCCAGCTCTTGTCCATAAAATTGCCCTCCGCTCCAGAATCTATCAAGGCTGGACAGGAAGCAGAGGATTCGGCCCATTGGAGAAAAACAGGGAAGGTGGTCCAGAAGTGCGGTCGAGGGTCCAGAGAAGAGGCGCTCACCAGTCTCCCTCTTACGACTGGTGAGCTCTGGCTTTTACCGGGCACACGACTAGACCAGATACAAATCTGAAACAATTTTGGATTGTCTCTTTTCATTAAGTCAAGTCAAGTCACCTTTATTTATATAGCACTTTAAACAAAATACATTGCGTCAAAGCAACTGAACAGCATTCATTAGGTAAACAGTGTGTCAATAATGCAAAATGATAGTTAAAGGCAGTTCATCATTGAATTCAATGATGTCATCTCTGTTCAGTTAAATAGTGTCTGTGCATTTATTTGCAATCAAGTCAACGATATCGCTGTAGATGAATTATATAGTTTGCCTTGAGTGTACAACTACAAAGATCAATAAGGCAAAGACAACCACTGTGAATACCTGGATGAATATAGCCTGTGCCCTTAAAGAGATTCTTTGAATATGCTGCAGTCAATGTGAGTTTGCTGCCAGTGTTTGTTAAGTGTGTTGTGTTCTGTGTGCATGTGTGTTCTTTATTTTTATTTTACTTTATTTAAATTTTATTTCTATTCTCATCCCGATGCTCTTTTTGTATGATATATGTTTATTGATGGAAAATAAAAAATCATAATCACAAAAAACAAAATCGATTCCAATGTGATTCCAGGGTCGACTTTTAATTGAGGACAGTAAGAATGTGAGGGCTCTAGAAAAGGCTTTGGATGCGTCTAGCTAAGGGAGTCCTGTACATTGTTCGGTTCCGGTAACAGAGCCATAGCAGCATGGCAACTGGGTGACAGTGATGCGGCATAGTCGCAGGTCAAAACACAGCTCTTCTGTTCCTATCAAAACATTAAAAAGGTTCTCCCTACTCAGTGATGCACCCACTGAGCTTTTGGGGCAGACCTGACCTGTTGAAAAGAGATAGTCTTCATCTTTCCTGGGGTGGTGCCGCTCTTCTCTCTAGAAATATGGCACATAGTCTTAGAGTTTGTACTTGACTAACTGGGGCCTAGTTCAGGAAGTAGACAGACTGGCTAAACCAACCGTCTGCTAGCCACCTCATGTCACAGAAGTCAGTTAATTCTCAGCACATAGAGACTCTTTCACCTAGATATCACACTATAGAGACTGTGTCTGTTCCCCAAACTAGAACATACAATATACATCCAAACCAATTTAAGAATGACAATTTAATTGAGGTTCAACAAATAAAAAAACAGATGCAATACGGATAAACAAATGATAAAGCTTGGCTTATGGAATATCAGGTCCCTTTCTACGAAAGCACTTTTTGTAAGTAATATGATCACTAATCATAATCTAGATGTGCTCTGTTTGACAGAAACCTGGCTAAAACCTGATTGATTACATTATTTAAAATGAGTCTACCCCCCAAGATTACTGTTATAATCATGAGCCACATCCAAAAGGTAAAGGGGGAAGTGTTGCTTTAATTTATAACAATGTTTTCTGGATTTCTCAGAGGGCAGGTTTCAAGTATAAGTATTGAAGTAATGGTGCTTCATATAACATTATCCAGAGAAACAAATGTTCATGATAAACCCCCATGGGATGTTTTTACTTGCTACTGTATACAGACCACCAGGGCACCATACAGACTTTATTAAAGAGTTTACTGATTTTACATTAGAGTTAGTGCTGGCTTGAAGAGAACATTTTAATTATTGGTGATTTTAATATCCATGTTGATAATGAAAAAGATTCATTGGGATCAGCATTTATTGACATTCTGAACTCTGTTGGGGTTGCACAACACGTCTCAGGACCTACTTACTGTCTAAATCATACTCTAGGTTTAATACTGTCACATGGAATTGACGTTGATGGTGTTGAAATCAAGCAGCCAAGCAATGATATCTGAGATCATTATTTAGTTTTGTGCAAACTTCATATAGCTGAAACCGAAAATTATACTTCTTTGTTACAAGTATGGTAGAACCATCACTTCTACCACAAAAGACTGCTTTGTAAGTAATCTTCCTGATGTATCCCAATTCCTTAGCATATCCAAAACCTCAGAACAACTTGATGATGTAAGAGAAAAAGTAGTATCCTCACAATTATATTCCTTCTTAGAGAAAGAAAAGTTATCTGTGAGGATTTCCAGTCAGGATTTAGACCCTGTCATAATACTGAGACTGCACTCCTTCAAGTTACAAATGACCTGCTCTTATCATCTGATCGTGGTTGTATCTCTCTATTAGGGCTATTGGATTTTAGTGCTGCGTTCACACTATTGACCACAACATTCTTTTGCATAGACTAGAACACTTTGCTGGCATTAATGGAAGTGCATTAGCATGGTTTTTCACTGTTATGCTGATGATACTCAGCTCTATATTTCTTCGCGGCCTGGTGAAACATACCAATTTGAAAAACAAACAGAATGCATAGTCAATATAAAAAACTGGATGATGAGTAATTTCTTACTGCTAAATTATAAAAAAAAAACAGAGGTGTTAATTATAGGACCTAAAAACTCAGCATGTCATAACCTAGAGCGCTGTCTAAGACTTGATGGCTGCTCTGTCAATTCTTCGGAACCTAGGTAGTTAGGAAAACAGTCATAACCCCAGGTATTTATTCAGTACAGTGGCTAAATTAACGAAAAATAAAGCTTCAACAAGTGTTGACATTTCCAAACACCACAGCACAGCACAGACTTTATGAACAACTTTACTTCTAAAATTGATACTATTAGAGATAAAATTGCTACCATTCAGCCGTCAGCTACAGTATCACATCAGACAGTGCACTATAGACCCCCTGAGGAACAGTTCCACTCATTCTCTACTATAGGAGAGGAAGAATTGTATAAACTTGTTAAATCATCTAAACCAACAACATGTATGTTAGACCCTATACCATCTAAGCTCCTAAAAGAGGTGCTTCCAGAAGTCATAGATCCTCTTCTGACTATTATTAATTCCTCATTGTCATTAGGATATGTCCCCAAAACCTTCAAACTGGCTGTTATTAAGCCTCTCATCAAAAAAAAACACAACTTGACCCCAAAGAACTAGTTAATTATAGACCAATCTCGAGTCTCCCTTTTCTGTCCAAGATACTAGAAAAGGTGGTATCCTCACAATTATATTCCTTCTTAGAGAAAAATGGTATATGTGAGGATTTCCAGTCAGGATTTAGACCGTATCATAGTACTGAGACTGCTCTCCTTAGAGTTACAAATGATCTGCTCTTATCATCTGATCGTGGGTGTATCTCTCTATTAGTTTTATTGGATCTTAGTGCTGCGTTTGATACAATTGACCACAACATTCTTTTGCATAGACTTGAACACTTTGTTGGCATCAGTGGAAGTGCATTAGCATGGTTTAAATCATACTAATATGACCGCCATCAGTTCGTAGCAGTGAATGAAGATCATATCGATCACAAGTGCAGTTTGGAGTACCTCAAGGCTCAGTACTAGGGCCGCTACTCTTCACGCTTTATATGTTACCCTTGGGAGATATCATCAGGAAACATTGTGTTAGCTTTAACTGTTATGCTGATGATGCTCAGCTCTATATTTCTTCGCGGTCCGGTGAAACACACCAATTTGAAAAACTAATGGAATGCATTGTCGATGAAAAACTTGATGAGTAATTTCTTACTGCTTAATTCTGAAAAAACAGAGGTGTTAATTATAGGACCTAAAAACTCCGCTTGTAATAACCTAGAACACTGTCTAAGACTTGATGGTTGCTCTGTCAATTCTTCGTCATCAGTTAGGAACCTAGGTGTGCTATTTGATCGCAATCTTTCCTTAGAAAGCCACGTTTCTAGCATTTGTAAAACTGCATTTTTCCATCTCAAAAATATATCTAAATTATGGCCTATGCTCTCAATGTCAAATGCAGAAATGTTAATCCATGCATTTATGACCTCAAGGTTAGATTATTGAAATTTTTTATTGTCTGGTTGTTCTGCACGCTTAGTAAACAAACTACAGCTAGTCCAAAATGCAGCAGCAAGAGTTCTTACTAGAACCAGGAAGTATGACCATATTAGCCCGGTCCTGTCAACACTGCACTGGCTCCCTATCAAACATCGTATAGATTTTAAAATATTGCTTATTACTTATAAAGCCCTGAATGTTTATAGCACCTCAGTATTTGAATGAGCTCCTTTTACATTATAATCCTCTACGTCCGCTACGTTCTCAAAACTCAGGCAATTTGATAATACCTAGAATATCAAAATCAACTGCGGGTGGCAGATCCTTTTCCCATTTAGTACCTAAACTCTGGAATAACCTACCCAACATTGTTCAGAAGGCAGACACACTCTGTCAGTTTAAATCTAGATTAAAGACCCATCTCTTTAACCTGGCTTAACACACTAATACTCTTCTAATATCCAAATCCGTTAAAGGATTTTTAGGCTGCATTAATTAGGTAAACCGGAACCGGGAACACTTCCCATAACACCCGATGTACTTGCTACATCATTAGAAGAATGACATCTACGCTAATATTAATCTGTTTCTCTCTTATTCCGATGTCACCGTAGCCACCAGATCCAGTCTGTATCCAGATCAGAGGGTCACTGCAGTCACCTGGATCCAGTACGTATCCAGACCAGATGGTGGATCAGTACCTAGAAAGGATCTCTACAGCCCTAAAAAGACAGTGGAGACCAGGACAACTAGAGCCTCAGACGACCACTGGGACAAGACCACTGGAAACAGATGATTCTTCTGCACAATCTGACTTTGCTGCAGACTGGAATTGAACTGCTGGTTTCGTCTGGTCAGAGTATAACTGCCCCACCCCCAACTCAGCCTGGTTTCTCCCAACGTTTTTTGGGAGAAAACGCCTCTGGCTTGCTTAGTTGGGGACACTTCATTTACAGCGATATTATTGACTTGATTACAAATGATTGCACAGATACTATTTAAACTGAACTGAGATTATGACATCACTGAATTCAATGATGAACTGCCTTTAACTGTCATTTTGCATTATTGACAGACTGTTTTCCTAATAAGTTTTGTTTAGTTGCTTTGACACAATCTTTTTTGTTTAAAGCGCTATATAAATAAAGGTGACTTGACTTGACTTGACTTGACTTGACGTGGGAGCAGCAGGGGCATGAGCTTGCCTATGGGGAGATGACGAGGGGTCCGTTGGCTGCCTGGATGTCCAGAGCCCATTACATTGTGAACTGAGCCCAGAAGATATTGCCATTGGGAAGTGGGCACATATGTTTTCCCTTCTGGGCCTCACAGCAGTTCAGTTAGAGTGGCAGCTCAGATGTCGTCATTGATGTCGGCTATATTGTTATGATTTCCTGTATGATAGTGATTATGAATTGAAATCTGGTGAAGACCAATGTCCAGCGGGCTTGACGTTGGTTAAGTCTCTTGGTGTCTCTGAGGTATTGAAGGTTCATGTGGCATGTATTACTGTGAATGGATGATTTGCTCCCTCCAACCAGTGCTACCACTCTTCCAGGGTGAGTCTGATTTCCAGCAACTCCCAGTTTCCGATGGCGTATTTCTGCTCCACATTGGTCAGTTTCTTGGAATAGAATGCACAAAGCTGGAGACGAGGAGGCTCAACATAATTTCTCCAGCTTCAAGAAGAAATTGTGTTGATGGGGCTTTTGTAGGACCTGCTTTACATGTTGGCGATGGTCGGCCCTGTTCCAGGAGTAAATTAGTATATCATCGATGTAGACAATCACAAAGCAGTGGAAGAACTTCCGGAACACATCATTCATGAATCCCTGGAAGACAGATGGAGCATTTTTCTAGCCCATACAGAATTACAAGATACTCAAGACATCTTAGAATTCTGAATAATCAGATGGGACCATTACTTTCACAAGAGGTCCAGGCTAAATGCAACTTGAACTGAGCAGACCCTTGGAGCAGAGTAGGTAAGGATGTGAGGAAGTTGTAGCAACAGTGCTCGCTCCAGCGAGTCACCTCACATGAGTCCCATGTGATCTCTGGAGAATGGAGAAGTAGCCAGGGGCATCCCAGGGTGATATCCACTGAGGCTACCTCCAGTACCAAAAAAGTATTTTCTTCCTATTCCACCACAAGGCGGTGAGCATATTCCGAAGGAGGGGTGCCAGGAGGTGACTTATTGCATCGGCTCTGGTATTGGGGACCCCACGACAGGTGTGACAGGTGGCTTTGGTGGCATGTGGACAGGCGCTGGAAAATTTGGGTGGCTCTTTGCATGAAACTTTCCAGTCCAATATAATCATCATAAAGGCAAGGCAAGGCAAGTTTATTTATATAGCACATTTTGTACACAATGGTAATTCAAAGTGCTTTACATAAAAGAAAGTAAAATAATAATGAAGAAAAATAATAACAAGAATAAGACAAGCAATTTTAATAAAATTTTATTAAAAAATTTACTTATTTAAAATGAATTTAAAATAGTTAGAATTTTTTTTAAATAAAATAAAATAAAAAAACAGTGAACATATAGTGCAATCAGTTCGGACATAGCACAGTGCTCATTCAGTAAATGCACAGCTAAACAGATGAGTTTTAAGTCTAGATTTAAATGTAACTAGTGTTTTAGCACATCTGATCTCTTCTGGAAGCTGATACCAACTGCGGGCGGCATAGTAACTAAAGGAGGACTCCCCTTGTTTTGTGTGAACCCTTGGCATTTTTAACTGACTCGATCCTAATGATCTGAGTGGTCTGTTAGGCTTAAATTCAGTGAGCATATCTGAAATATATTTCGGTCCTAGATCATTTAGTGACATATACGAGTAAAAGTACTTTAAAATCAATCCTAAATGTAACTGGAAGCCAGTGTAAGGACCTGAGGACTGGTGTGATATGCTCAGATTTTCTGGTTCTAGTTAGAATCCTGGCAGCAGTGTTCTGGATGAGCTGCAGCTGTCCAATGGTCTTTTTGGGAAGGCCGGTGAGGAGCCCATTACAATAGTCCACCCTGCTGGTGATAAAGGCATGAACAAGTTTCTCCAAGTCTTGGCTGGAAACAAAACATCTAATTCTTGCAATGTTTTTTAAATGATAGTATGCTGATTTAGTTACTGCTTTGACATGATTACTGAAACTAAGGTCTGTCTCCAGAATCACACCAAGATTCCTGACTTGATTTTTAGTTGTTTGACCCGTGGAGTCAAGGTATGCATTCACCTTGAACACTTCATCTTTGTTTCCAAATGCAATGACTTCAGTTTTTTCCTTGTTTAACTGAAGAAAGTTCTGGCACATCCAACTATTAATTTCATCAATGCATTGGCAGAGGGAGTCAATTGGGCTGTAGTCATTTGGAGATAAGGCTAGGTATATCTGGGTATCATCAGCATAGCTGTGATAGGCAATTTGGTTCTTTCTCATTATTTGACTTAGTGGGAGCATATACAGGGTAAACAAGAGCAGTGCAAGAATTGACCCTTGTGGGACTCCGCATGTCATGGACGTCCACTTAGACTTATGCTCTCCTATACTCACATAATAGCCTCTCCCTTCTAAGTATGACCTGAACCATTTGAGTACCATCCCAGAAAGCCCAACCTAGTTTTCCAGTCTCTCTAGAAGTATGTTATGATCGACAGTGTCAAACGCAGCACTGAGATCTAGCAATACCAGCACCGATATTTTGCCAGAGTCACAATTTAAATGAATATGATTTATTATCTTAATGAGTGCTGTCTCTGTGCTGTGATGCGGTCGAAAACCAGATTGAAAATTGTCCAGGTATCCATTTGAGTTTAAGTATTTGTTCAGCTGATTAAAAACGACCTTTTCTATAATTTTGCCTATAAAAGGAAGATTAGATATTGGTCTAAAATTGCTCAAAATGGTGTTATCAAGATTGCTCTTTTTCAGGAGGGGCTTAACAACTGCAGTTTTTAAGGAGTTTGGAAATGTCCCAGAAAAAAGTGAGGCGTTCACGACTTCTAAAAGATCAGCTTCTAAGCAGTTAAGCACACTTTTGAAAAAAGATGTGGGAAGTGTGTCAAGATAGCAGGTTGACGATTTTAGGTGCTGCACTATGTCTTCCAGAATTTTGCTATCAATTGCTTCAAAAATAGAAATAGTATCTTTTTGATATTGTGGCCTAATCTGTCTGACCTCTGCATTACATATGTGCTAATCGCCTTCCTGATATTGATGATCTTCTCAGAAAAGAAGGATGCAAACTCATTGCATTTGCTGTCTGAGAGCATTTCACTGGGAATCTGACTTGGGGGGTTTGTCAGTCTCTCAACAGTGGCAAAAAGAGTACGAGTGTTATTTAAGTTACTGTTTATAAGGTTTGAGAAGAAATTCTGTTTAGCTGTGGCTAGTTTCACATTAAAAGCATGAAGGCTGTCTTTATAGATGCTATAGTGAATTTCAAGTTTTGTCTTCCACCACATCCGCTCTGCTTTTCTGCATTGTCTATTCATAGTCTGAACTGCTGTTGATCTTCTCCAAACTGATTTCTGTCTGTTTGTTTTCTTACTGACTATTATTGGAGCAATATCATCAATAACATTCTTAACTTTTGAGTTGAAGGAATCAAGGAGAATATCAACAGAGTCTGCAGAAATGCTTGGTGTTAAAGATATAGCTTCCATAAATAGTACACTTGTGTTCTCGTTAATGCATCTCCTTCTGACAGAGACCGATCTAGATTCAGTTGTAGCAGACATCAAAATATCAAAGAAAATACAGAAGTGATCAGATAGTGCTATGTCCTTAATAACAATGGATGAAATGTTTAGACCCCTACTGATGAATAAGTCTAGAGTGTGTCCACCTTTGTGTGTGGGTCCATGCACATGCTGAGTCAAGTCAAAAGTGTTTAGAACCGTTATCATTTCTTTTGTAGTTTTGTTTTCTGCATTATCTATGTGAATATTAAAATCCCCTGAAATAGCAAAACAGTCAAACTCTGAGGAAATCATTGATAACATTTCTGTGACCTCTTCAACAAAGGCTGGAGAGTATTTTGGAGGCCTGTAAATAATAATAAACAGAATGCGTAGAGCACCTTTCAGCACAATCCCCAGATATTCAAAAGACAAGTACTGACCAAATGACACTTGCTTGCATTGATAGACATCTTTAAATAGAGCAGCTACACCCCCACCTCTCCTAACAGTTCTGCAGACACTCATGTAAGTGAAGTTAGGAGGGGCTGCTTCATTTAGGACTGTTGCATTGCAGTTGTCTTCAAGCCATGTTTCGTTTAGAAACATAAAATCCAGATTGTTTGTGCTTATAAAGTCATTGATTAGAAATGATTTATTTTTTAGTGAGCGAATGTTTAAAGATGCTAACTTGATGGCTGTGCTTTGTGTCTTTACATCAATTTTAGTTTGATGCATAATAGGCCGCAGATTAGATGAGTTTGCCCTTCGGCTTGAGATGGCCTTAGACTTTCTATCATGTGATAAAACTGAAATAGAGAAAGCTACAGGCACACTGGGTTCAGTAGGTATTTGTGAATGTTGCTGTTATTATAGCGGGGACCCGACACATATCACTGATATCTGCTATAAGTTGTTTTTGGTTCACCTTCAGCAGATAGAGGGTTTGGGCCCTGGCGTTGTGGCAGTGGTCGAAGAGCTCTCGCATGAGCAGGGACCACAGGCTTTGGTGGTTTTGGGGCCTGCCGTTTTTTTGTTGATATCTTCTTGCAGCAAATGAGTTAGAGAGTTTAGTCCCAGCAGACACCAATTCATCCATTTTCTGTGAGAAGCACAGAAGTGGAGATGCTGGAGAGAGGGATAATGTGTCTGGTAAGATGGGCTGTGTCTCTGGTGTCTCCGGTGGCTGTGATATGTTGTACTGGCTTCCCTGGCTGTTTTCCAGAAAGCCGTCCTTGGGTGCTGAATCTTGTAGCTGTTTTGATACATCACAGTCAGTCTGTGAGGAGCTCTGTGGGCAGGGCTCAACCGGGATAGTGTCTATCAGCAGTGATTGTTTTGTCTGCATGGTGTTATCAGTGTCCTTGTGGGATATGTCAACCACATGATGTCTCAGACCCGGTGTGTGTGTGCTGAATGAATTGACACACTCTGCTGAAGGATGACGGAGGGAAAAGTAGATATTGTCCTTAAACACTCTAGCACCAAGTTTGTTTGGGTGGAGGCCATCCGGTTTAAACAATTGTCTATGGCCCCAGAAAAGATTGAAGTTGTCAATGAAATTCACTCCTTTTATATTACAAGATATTTGTAGCCATGTGTTCAGCCCAAGCAACCGTGAAAACATATGTGTTCCACATGCTGGGAGTGGTCCACTGATGAACGACTGAACTTTGAGTCTTTAAAGTGTTTCAAAGAGTTCACTGAAGTCCTTCTTAAGGAGTTCTGACTGCTCTTTCCGAATATCATTCTTCCCCACATGGATGATGATTCGATTTGCAGTCTTGTGCTTCATCAGAATGTTCTGAAGTTCCTTGTTCACATCAGAGACCGTTGCTTGAGGAAGGCAGCATGTTGTTGTAGTCCTGCTACGGATGTTTCTGATAACAGAGTCACCCACTATCAGAGTCCTTGGCTCGGCTGCGCTCTGAGCTGAAAGCCGCTGTCTGCTCGTCCTTGAGCGCCTGTTAGTAGCGATGTTAGCTGCTGGCTGATCAGATCCATGTTTAAATACATTTGGGGATTCCTCACCCACATTCATTAATGCTTCAAATCTGTTCTCAAGATGTATAGGGGGTGGTTAAATGCCAGTATTCACAAGCCTTGTCATAGTCGAATCTGGGGTAAAGGAAGCTACGGCAGCAATACGAGAAACTTGTGACAATCTGATATTTCGTGTTCCTTTGGGTCTCGCTCCCTGTTTGTGCGATTGATTAGTGTGGCGATCAGTTTTGGCTTGTTCCTCTACACTTGGTATAAACTGTTGAGATTCATAAGATTCATGGGACTCACCGGCTGTATGCCGAGAGGGTCCATGACGGCGGTCTGCTAAGTGTTCCGTCTGTTTTGGAAGTCCAGCAAGTAACTTTGTTTCAATAATCACAATCCTTTGTAGAAGTTTGCAGCAGTTCATGCAACAAGTAGATCCAACAGGAGGCATTTTATCTCTCTTCTGTTTGAATGTAGGCAGTTGATTTCCCGTCTCTGGAATGTAAGCTGCTGGCAGTGGGAGGCAAAGTTTTCTTTTTGTAGTATTATTCCAGTCCCAAAGAGTTTTTAGTTTTAGCGTTTGTGCCAAAAAATCAGTTTTTTTAGCACTGTGCTGATCTGCTGATGTAGAAATCTTATAAAAATCAGAGAAAATACAGAAATAAGAAGCAAAGCGCAGAGCAGTAAGCTAGAACGTCCGAACGGTAGCAAAGCCGGAAGCGAAGCAATTTGCCATTAGCAATTTGAGCTTGAATACAGGGATCCAATCCTTGCCGGTATGCACTGAGTAAAGGATGCATCTCATTATAAAGTGCCACTTGCAGGCGGAAGCTGCCACACTCAGCTGCGTCACCCACATATGAAACAGGCATGGCCATGGGACTGACAGAGGCAGATTGAGGGGTTGTCAAAGGAACCAAGGAAGCCCTAAGGGTGTTTACTAGCTCCTCCAGGACATCTGTGGGTGAGGATGCATTGTGATTCTCATGTAGTCCTCCTCTTAAAGACTGATCACTTAACTTATAACAGTCACTATGTGGTGATGACGTAGAAGGACCACGTGAAAACCACTATGGATGATAAGTTCACTTTGCCGCCTTGTTATTATTTTCATGCACTCTGCACTAAAATGTGATGCATGCAAAATACAACGTTTTGGCCGTTTGGCCTTCCAGTCCTGAAGTCTCCATCCTCAAACAGATGTACATCGTCTGCAGATATAAGGTATTTCATTGCACTTTAACAAGTAATCTGAGCAGCCTATATATTTTAAACAAGCCCTCACTAACTGAGTTTAATGCCACAGTTATGTTAGAATGCATCTCATTCTTGTTTCTGTGTTGGTGAGTCGAGCTCATCATGAGGCACGCGGTCCGAAGCACTGTATGACTGATCAGTTCAATTCAACTTTACTCCAAATATATCAACTTACCTGTTTTGAATACTTTGAATATATTTAACGTGTTTATTTATGTCCAATATTAGTGTTAAACTGTTGGACTTTAAATTAAATCTACTATTGATTTTCACCATTGACTGATTTTGCAGAAAATTCAGACTGATAACTTCCATGCGCAGATGTAGCTGATTTGTCACATGATGCGTGATATGACAGTTGTATCCGACTATATAGGAACTAGCTGTTTTAAATACAGGATATTTATATTTGACGTTAGTTTATCAGGATGTTTGAAAGAATATTTTTTCGATTATTGCTGATTCCGTAGGCTCTCTCACGCGCTTATGCGTGGTTTAAAACACCAAATAGTTATGTGATGACAAGAACAAAGAGTCTCTCTCTTTCTCCACCCATTTACGATAATATCGTGTATTGTTGATCTCACGGACTAACGATATGACGATGTGAAAAATTACCATATCACCCAACACTCATAACCCTTATGGATTATTCAAATTCACTACCCTTTCGAGTTGTTCGGGATGAAAACATCCACTCAATTAAACTGCGGTAAAAATGTATCAGATTCATATTTTTTTTTTTCAATTTTTTTTTTGCACAAATCTGTTAATCAACCTCAGTCCTGATCAAAACTACCAAATGTTTTTAAAAAATCCAAGATTTTAACTCTTTAATTGCCAGGTTCATAAATGATGTCACTGATTTGGGGGGGAAAACACACAAAATGACTTATTTTCAATATAAAAGTAATTGTGGCTGGGTTTTTTTTTTCTTTTTATAACAGTCTTGGGCATGTCAAAGATTAGTAGCAACATTGGCTTTGATGCATTTTTATATTTTGTGCAATATTAGATTTAATTTTTTTCTCCATAATTTGTTGTTGGTGGCTGTTTTTGCCCCATTGACTTCCATTATAACGACATTTTTTGATTGCAAAGCCATGACACCATGTAATCATGCATTCTTGATTGTTTGTGGTTTTCCCTTTTGGGAAGAGGTAACATTTGTTATTTTTACAGTTGATCACTAGGTGGGACCAGTAACCATTTAGATAGGCCTGTGCAAAAAAAGCTTAGTTTCTGACTTGTATATGAAGCTATATGGAGTATAACAGCATATTATATTGAGTGTGTATGTGTGTGTGTGTGTGAGAAAGAGAGAGAGAGAGTGTGTGTGAGAGAGACCTTTGCGCACTTACCTTAATGTATTTCAGAAAATGACAATGTACAGCTCAGCTCTTAGAACTACATGGAGTAAACAAAAGTGTATTTATGCACCTGCTGCCTTTTAATGGTGGTGAAAGTATTCGGTTGTTAAGTGATGACGTAAGAAGCGCTGTTTCCGGGTCCAGGCCTCAACTCGCTTCACTTGAGAATACGACCTCAGCAGCTGTTTATGAGCACTGTTTATTCATATTGATAATTTAAGTTAAACGCTTTCAAACTTACGATATACACTACAGTCTCTGTGCTCACAGCGTCCCAAACACAAATGATTTTGATATATTTTTTTTATATTTATATTTTCATTGTCTGGCTATCTGGTACTTCGGTATGGAGTTAAAGGTTAATATTATAACTTTTTCGCTAGTATTCTATCACATTGTGAGTTTATATTAGCACCTTTTGTTGTTTTCTCGTGGTAACTGATAGAGCGTTTGGACACGGAAGCGCTGCTACGTGACGTCAGACTTAACAACCGAATAGACTAAACAAAAGCAAAGTACGTGGATTTAAACACTTGCATGCCATCGTGCTGGATATTTATTGGTGAGAAGAGCAGCAAGCAACAAGAGAAAGGGCTTGACTTGTGCCAAAGTTTTAGAAATGATTATGTAGCGTGACCCCTCCAGCGAGCTGCAGCTTATTTGAAGTTGGTATTGCATTTTGGTTCATAATACATTATTTTCATAAATTTGATGCGAAGTAGATTTATTTACAGGATTTTAAGGTTTTAAACTGGCTTTACCATCAAGAAAAGAGGAGCATTTCACTTATAGGCCATCTGTACTTTTCACCATCAAAAGGAAGCAGGTGCATAAACACACTTCTTTTTTAATTGTTTACTCCATGTAGTTCCATGCATGAGGTGCATATTTTGATTTTTTCAAATACTGTACATTAAGGTAAGTGCACAAAGGTCTCTCTCACACCCTCTATTTCTCTCTCTCTCTCTCTATCACACACACACACACACACACACACACACACTATAATTTGCTATTATACTCCATATAACTCCATACAAGCCAGAAACTATGCCTTTTTTTGCACAGGCCTATCTAAAGGGTTAATGGTCCTACCTAGTGATCAACTGTAAAAAAATAACAAATGTTACCTCTTCCCAACAGGGAAAACCACCAACAATCAAGAATCTCACACACACACAAACACTATAATTTGCTGTTATACTCCATATAACTCCATATACAAGCCAGAAACCAAGCCTTTTTTTTGCACAGGCCTATTTAAAGGGTTAATGGTCCCACCTAGGGATCAACTGTAAAAATAAATTTTTTACTTCTCCCCAAAAGTGAAAACCACAAACAATCAAGAATGCATGATTATATGGTGTCATGGCTTTGCAATCAAAAAATGTCGTTATAATGGAAGTCAATGGGGCAAAAACAGCCACCAACAACAAATTAGGGAGAAAATATTAAAATCTAATGCTGCACAAAAACTAACAATGCATCAAAGCCAATCTTGTTACTAATCTTTGACATGCCCAAGACTGTGATAAAAGGTAAAATAAAATCCCGTCCACAATCACTTTTTATATTGAAAATATGTAATTTTGTGTTTTTTTTTCCCCAAATCAGTGACATCATTTATGAACTTGGTAATTAAAAAGTTAAAATCTTGGAATTTTTTAAAAAATTTGGTAGTTTTGATCAGGACTGAGGTTGATTAATAGATTTATGCAAAAAAAAAATAGAAAAAAATATTTATCTGATACATTTTTACAGCAGTTTAATTTAGTGGATGTTTTCATCCACGAACATCCCGAAAGGGTAGTGAATTTGCCCACAGTGAACCGTTGAGTTTTTGAAAAATTTCAAAGCATTTTCCCCAAAATATGGGTCAAAATAAGATTTGTCACCAAAAATCATTCCATTAGCTCAAACACAGAGAAAGTTGTGGCCAAAATAAGACTCAACTTTACCCCCTAGTGGACCAAAACGTCCCCAACAACGCACAAGGGTTAAGTATTGATTGGTCTCAATTATGCTTGTTGCACACAAAACTTTATTTCAGCTTTTTTTTTAACAACAGCAAAGAAGTTTACTGTTTTTGCTATAACTCCACCCCTGTTGCTTCTGATGGCTGATGTAGCACTCTCTTATTCTAATTTCACAGATTGTCAAGTTACAAAACACATACACATCACTTTCATGACTCATCATCACAGCCAGGTTTTTTTGGATCAACCTGGGTAGTGCACACTATGCACACCCGGGAGCCAAAATAAAAGATTGGGACATGGACACAGCTGACCATTTAAAATATGAGTCCTTAGGTTTGGGTAGACTAGCGAAGACCTCTCCCTGAAGGGCCACAGCATGCTTCTCATTTCTTATTTGTGCATCCTTGTTTCCTTTCCTCTAGGAAACCTACATTTCCTTGCATCTTAGCTCCACCCCCCTTAAGATACAAGGGAAGGATGCAAAGAAAGGAAATTAGGACGGAGGAATCAAAGGGTGAACGTTGGCATATTCTTGACCACTCATGCGTCACTTCAAAGCATCATCAGCTGCACTAAAGGGATCTGCCCTTATGATGTTTAGGTTCATTATTTAAGGCATCCATAATAAATATTAGTTAAGCAAGATACCATTGAAATATATGATGTGTATGGTTTATTTAAACTCCAAAGGTAAAATATAAATGTAAATTATCAAGACAAATGTGAAGGGGGAAAGAGAATTTTCACAGAAAACACTTTCGCATAGGATGCTACTGTGTATTCTTGCTCATGACTCCTTAGGAAGCCTCCTCACTCCTCGATCCTTGCGGTGCAATTAGAGGAGGAAACTAGGAGGGATAATGAAAAGCAACCACAGTTTGCAGATTTAACCTTGAATTTTAATTAACAGCTGATAATCAAGCCCTTCATGATTATTTAAAAAATCACAGGTATGTTATTTTTTGGAGCAGGGTTGAAACCCTCACCGGTTTGGCACCTGTACCCTTGATCAGATTTATTTACAACTTTTCTACCTATTAATTATTAGGAGTATGGTGAATGCAAAGTCAAGATCATGGGTTTGATTCACAGGGAAAGCAAGTACTGCAGAATTGTAAACAAGTCACTTTGGATAAATGCATCAAATATGCCAAAAACATAAATGTAAATGCAGTGGGGGCAATGTAAAAAGAAATAAATGCAAATAAAATGGTAATCATACAATACATTATGACTATGTAAAAATAGTCATGTTGCAGTGTTATATATGGAGCTGTTTGAAGTGTATACATACATGCTGTGTATCGTTTTAAAGGTTGCGTCCTGCAGAGGTTGAAACTTTTACCCATATGTTTCATTTAGAAAAGTAACAATTTGCATTACAAAGTAAGAATGAAATTATAGTTATTACTCAGCATGAGGAATAACAGTTAATGTTATAATAGTTACTTTTTTCAAATGAGACAATGATGTATGGGGCCAACAAATGCAACCTCTGAAGGCCGCAACCTTTCAAAGTGGAGTGCACTTCAAAATGGCAGGAAAGAGCTTAGTAAACTTTGTGAGTGCACATTTAGAACCAATGTGGAATGTACCTTTGTACTTCTTGAGTCACCCTTGAATATATACAGCCTTTACTGAGCAAACCGTTTCTAGCCAGACAAGACAGACCAGATACATAGACAAATCCTTAAAGGGGTATTCAGTAGTTAATTAGCTTTAGTACTGATACTACAATGCTATAACAATGGTGCTGCACTGCCATGGATCAACATGACTATTTCTGAGTTTTATGTTATGTATGACATTGATACTAGTGAGTTGATACACTGATACATTGTGGTATACACAGTAATTAATCCCCTTTTCTGTCCAGCTAAAAAATAAGTAACTTTCTCAGAAAAAAAAAATCCACCTTATATGCGGTACTGATGTTCACTCTAATTTTTATGACATTCTGCTGTGAAAAAAACAGCAACTTGTTCTCCAACCAATACTTTGTTTGTCAAAATCCCTGAAAAACGACTCATCTGAGCATATACTACAATTGCACCCCTATCGGCAACAGAACATTTTCATATTAATGTTTTGTACTTTTTTATTTGTGCTGTAATTTGGGTTTTGTGAAGCTCAGTTTGTAGAGCATTGTGTTATATGATGATATGTAATCAAGCGAATATGGGTTTGAACCCAGAGAACACATGTGTTCATAAACTGTATATGCTCTATAAAGCATGATTTCTGTGAGGGGTATGTTTAGGGGTGGGGTTAGGTGTGGTCATTCGAACGAATTAGCCACCTAGTAAAATATGTATGAATTACTGTGAGATTGGTGTACATAGTCCACACACTGCATTTAAATAAAAAAAATTATTGGTAATGACAGTTATACCTCTTGAAAAAACATGCTGCTACTGCACACATACTTAAATTACCCCTGTAGCAGATCTATACAGGTGGAGCTAGGAAAGGTGGAGGGTTTCTGCCTGCAACAAATAATGCCAATTATACTATGGGGCTGTTGAATACTTGAATCTGATTGGCTGACAAATGTTCTAAGGTGTGCGATTATTTTCAGGGAAACTCATGGCAAACATAGTTCCAAGCAGCTCTTGACTGCATTACATATCCATATCACAAACCTAGGAGTTAAAATGGACCCTGAAATTAAATTTGACAGTCACAAAGCTGTTGTCAAATCAAGCTTCTTTGATTTAAGGCAGCTGGCCAAAATAAAGCCAATTCTGTCAAGACAACATTTTGAAACTGTAATCCACTCCTTTGTAAATACAAAGCTGGACTACTGTAATTCACTATATGTGGGGGTTAGTGGGTCCTCCATCACCCGTCTCCAGATGATACAAAATGCAGCAGCACGTCTTTTAACGGGCACACGTAAACATGAGCACATTTCCCCTATTTTAGCTTCATTACACTGGCTGCCTATTCAATTTAGGATCCATTTTAAAATTCTGTTACTTGTTTTTAAATCCCTAAATGGTCTATCCCCACCATACCTCTCTGAGCTTCTACACTCTTATAAACCCGTCCGCTCTCTCAGATCAGATGATCAGCTGCTCCTGACTGTGCCTAAATCTAAGCGTAAGCTCAGAGGGGACCGTGCCTTTGCTGTTTCTGCCCCTAAACTATGGAATGATCTGCCTTTGCATGTTAAGCAGGCCTCTTCTTTATCTGTTTTTTAAAACCCTTCTTAAAACCCATCTTTTTTTCTCTTTGGCTTTTGACACCTAGTTAGATGTCCACTTTATTTACTTGATTCAATTTGTTACTTTGAATGCTTTTATTGTGTGGTTATTAATGGTACATATGTTTAATTTATTTTATTTTATCTATTTGTTTATTTATTTTATTTTCTGTACAGCACTTTGGTCAACTTTGGTTGTTGTAAAGTGCTTAACAAATAAAGTTGGTATGGTATGGTATGGTATGGTATCACTTCGCCAAATGATTTCAGTTGTTTCAGAATCATAATCATAATCAGAAAGATCTTCATTGCCAAGTATGCTTGTACATACAAGGAATTTGTTTTAGTGACATAAGCTTCCAGTACTCATTAGTAATTCAATATTGCAAAATAAATAAATAAATAATTAAATTGTATGAACAGCTGTGCTATTGATGATAACGGAATAGAATAGAGTAATATGCAGAGATGTACTAGGATGGAGGTGGTAACAAAAAAATATAAGTTTATTAAAATCTCAACTGTTTTGAAGGTGTTCAGCTCCAAGTTGTTAAGACTGCACCAGACAGCCAGCTGTTCTACCTCTTGTCTGTAAGCAGACTCGTCACTGTACTGGATGAACCGATGACTGTAGTGTCATCTGCAAACTTCAGGAGCTTGACAGAGGGGTCTTTAGAGGTGCAGTCGCTGGTGTACAGGGAGAAAAGCAGTGGGGAGAGAACACATTCCTGAAAGGCACCAGTGTTGGTGGAGCAGCTGTTTGACATGAATTTCCCTAGTCTCACAAGCTGTTGCCTATCTGTCAGAAAGCTAGTGATCCACTGACAGATAGAGCTAGGAACAGAGTGCTGGGTCTGGAGGTTGGTCTGGAGGGCTGTTGGGTGTTGAAAGCTGAGCTAAAGTCCACAAACATGATCCTCATATAAGTCCTTGTTTTCTCCAGATGTTGCACGATGAATGCAGTCCCATGTTTCCTGCATCATCCACAAACTTTTTTGCTCAGTAAGCAAACTGCAGGGGGTCCAGTAAGAGTCCAGTGATGTCCTTCAGATAAGCCAGAACCAGTTTTTTAAACAAATTCATGATGACAGACATTAGAGCCACAGGTCTGTAGTCGTAAAATCCTGTTATCTTGGGTTTCTTTGGAACGGAGATGATGGTGGAGTGTTTGAAGCAGGAAGGGATTTCACACAACTCCAGAGGTCTGTTGAAGATCTGTGAAAAGATGGGGGGCAGCTGGTCAGCACAGGTTTTCAGACAGGCTGGTGTAACACCATCTGGGTCTGGTGCCTTTCTTCTTTTGTTCTTACTGATGACCTGGCACACATCATCCTTACTGATTTGAAGTGCAGGAGGTGGGGAGAGATGGATTGCAGGTGTTATTGGTTGTGTAGAGAGATGGTCAGAATGGGTGTGGGGGGTTTCAAATCTACAATTCAACTCATTCAGGTTGTTAGCAAGTTGTTGATTTGCCTCAGTGCAGGGGGGTAGTGTCTTGTAGTTTGTGATGGCTCCGTATTTTAATGGTCTTGGTCTTGTCATGGACTTGTGTACATTTTGACTCGGTATTGACTCTGACTTGAACATATTAGGAATCTGACTTATTCCCGAGTCCACTCGAGTCCCAATCAAAATATGTCATGATTATTACTGTATGTTAATATTTCTTTAAATCTATATATGATTGTAGGGCCTAATTCTTGTTTGGTAATCCGGTCATAAAAACAGAATGTACAGTTTAACATGGAATGTCACAGAATTTGTAAAATTTTGAATGAATTAATCAAAAGTAGGTTTAAATATTAAGCCGGAAAAGTCTATTTAAATATGAATCCTGCATGTTCTGCGTGTCTTTGTTAATGAATGGCGCAGAAGCGCGACTTCATTTATAACACACATACTCAAGAGCACGTGACACTCGCAGTGATTTCTGCGCCTGTCCTCTCACTAAATAAGGAAGTGAACACATGAACAACATCTCCAGAACTGCACTGAGAGTCACTTTTTGAGCATTTGCCCGTTTTATTTGAGTAAAACTAGCGTCATATCACATACACAGAACTGTAAAGATATTCACGATAACCCGTCAAAATAAAAGTCCGGTTTAATTTAAAGACAAGTATTTGTCAGGAATGTATTACTATTGTTCAGCAAAATGTACATAGCTTGCTACTACTAAAAATGGAATTTGGAAAAAAATAAAATGGAATTTGAGAAAAAATAAAACGGATTTCATAGGGCCTCTGATTGACACGTTAAATGATTGGTGATTTTCTTGTGAAAGTGACCTGACATACAGCCAAGTATGGCGATCCATACTCAGAATTCATGATCTGCATTTAACCCATCCAAAGTGCACACACACCCGTGAACACACACCCAGAGCAGTGGGCAGCCATTTATGCTGTAGCGCCCGGGGAGCATTTGGGGGTTTAGTGCTTTGCTCAAGGGCACCTCAGTCATGGTATTGCCAGCCCAAGACTCGAAACCACAACCTTAGGATTAGGAATCAAACTCTCTAACCACTAAGCCACGACTTTCCATGACATTGTGATATGAGATGTTAGCTTAACGTTAGTGCAGAGGCAGCAGGACTCAGGTCAGGATGTTTCATGAACACATTAACTTTTTAAAACATCTGTTACATCATCTATTATTCAGTTTGCATTTTAAAGCCACAAAGAGTTTGTGTGCAGTAAGACTCTAAAAAAAGATCTTTTTACCCTTAACTGATAATATTTTTTAAACCTATATCAAGTAAATAAAATACAGTGCACATGCCATGTTATATATGATATACTGTTTGAGTATGGTACCAACTTTATTGTTTCCACTAAACATTTTACATACTCTTGAAGATTTCTTTAGGTCTTGTCTCAGACCCAATCTCTCTGGTCTTGGTCTTGACTCGGACTCAACCCTCTCTGGTCTCGGTCTTGACTCAGACTCAGCCCTTTCTGAACTCAGTCTTGACTCGGAATCAAGTGAGTTGGTCTCGACTACAACACTGCTCAAACCTTTTCACACTGAAGTTGATTCATTGGAAGTGAACTGATCTTCCAACCCCTAGCATTGGTCCTTTTAGCCACTCTAATCTTTTTATTCAGTGTGTCCCTGGCCTCACTGTACAAAACTCTGTCCCCATTTCTGTAGGCATCCTCTTTGGCCTGACGAAGATGTCTGAGTTTTGCTGTAAACCGTGGCTTATCATTGTTGAATGTCAAATAAGGCCTGGTAGGAATGCATATATACTCACAAAAACTAATATAGGATGTTACAGTCTCTGTGAGTTTTTCCAGATCGATGGTAGCAGCTTCAAAAACACTCCAATCAGTGAGGTTGAAACAGGCTTTTAAAGCCCACTCTGTTTCATTGGTCCATCTCTTTAAAGTCTTTACTACAAGTTTAGCAGATTTAGCAGATAAGTTTTTGCCTGTAGGTTGGTATAAGATAAACCAGGCAGTGATCAGAAAAATTCTTTATTGTTGTGTAACAGTATTCTAGTATATTACTGTCTCTGGGACATGTAACATGCTGTCTGTATTTTGGCAGTTCACTGAAAAGATTTGCTTTATTAAAGTCCCCAAGAATGATTAAAACAGAGTCTGGGTGTTGTTGTTCTGTCTCTGTGATCTGATCAGCGAGTTTCTGTAAAGCTGAGCTCACGTGCACTTGCGAAGGAATGTAAACACTCACAAGAATTAAAGAGTGAAACTCCCATGGCGAATGGACCAGCTTGCAGTTATTTGAAGAGTGTTTTTAGTTCAGGACAGCACATTTTCTTTAACACAGTTACATCTATACAACACTGTTAATTGATGTAAAGGCATTTCCTGCCACCGCATGATTTACCCATTGATTCTCATTGCAATCTGCTCTAAATGATGTTTTATTAACAAGATTCGGGAGGAGCGCGTCAGATACGTGGACCATAATCAAGTAATCAATCCCATAGTATAAATATCGCTGACTTACCTCTATCCATTGACGGTTTATCAGCATGCTGGTTCTCTCCGTCTGTCATCTTATCACAGACCCAATTTTCCTACCAACGAAGAGAGCTATACCTGGGATTTTTCAGATCTGCTGCTTTTGCAGGACCCGCGATCATTCCTATCCCACCAAACACGGCCGTTGAGCACCATTAAGCATCATCGCGACAGCTGCTCTTCTCGCCAAGCCACACGTCGTGGCCAATAGACCATGCAAGCTCCGAGCTCGCCTCGCTCAACACAACGATCATGCCGCCCAAGACCGAGCTCTCCTCGAGCGCTGGATTGCAGCAGCAGGCATTCAACCAGCCTAGGCCGCACCCCAGTTCTTACCACAGCAAGCCTCTCTCACTTCCCGCCGCTGCTCAGCCTTTCAAAAAAAAAAAATCAATAGCCTGAATGCACTGTAAGTCGCTTTGGATAAAAGCGTATGCTAAATGCATAAATTGAATTTTTAATTTTAATTTAAGTTTCATGCAAGTATTCTGGCAGGACCAATTTATTTAGGGACCTATTTCACCATTCACTGGCGTGGTCAATCAAAATTCATCTAAAACGCAACTGCCCTCGCCCTCTGCAACTGCAACTGCCCTCGTCGCAACTGCCAAGTGTGAGTAAAATTTCTGTTGCCTTTATAGGATCGTAATACGAAAAACAGGCAAGTAAATATCTTTAGAAACCACTTGGAAGTGAATAGCACATAACTGCTATTAACCCATTTGCTTGCAGGCATCGCTAACGGCCCCAGTTTATAATGTTAAACATCATTCTCTTACTTGATCTGGACAAACCGTGCATCAATTGAAAGTCTAAAGACTCTAGCTTCGATATGTGACCAATATTTTGATAAAACATTGTTGCAGTGACAGTTATTTAGTAATTTATGTCAGGAAAATGATTCTGATTCCTGAACAGTAAACTTCGAAGTGTCAGCTTTGAGGACAAATGTTGATCATGTATCTAGTCAGAAAGAATCATGAGCAGAAACATTTTTATTTTTTGGTATGTAATTTCTGTCTCCATGCCAAAAATGGGGGGTGACTGGTAAGTGGTTAATGTTACTGCTATAATCATGTCTTTTGGTACAATGTTTTACAAGACTAAACGTGCTTCATCGTTTCCAAAAGCCTCTGTTTCCACAGTCCATACTACAACGTGAAAACAGTGTTCCAAATGGATCTACTCTGGAGACCGTCTAAAAAGGCCGGAGGCCAAATGAGAGGAAAGATGCTTTTCCAACAGGAACATACTAATGTGGACAAGGCTTGAGGAATTGTCAAATCAGGCAACCAATTGCTAAGCTGGCAACACAGTAGGCTACCCAATCATTTTTAGCTTGCCCCATAAAATGTTACTAACCCTTTTAATCTTCCTGCAGCCAATATCTACAGCAGCCGAAGCAAGCTCCGCAGGCGGCCCAAGCAGCTATCTCTCCTCCTCTTCTCATGCTCCCCTTTACTTCTCTGTTTTCCGCATCTCCCCACTGCTGCTGCAGTGTCTGCTCCCACAGGAGGCTTTTCTGTATCTCCTCACTGCCGCAGCAGTGTCTGCTCCCGCAGGAGCCTTTTTTGTATCTCCTCACTGCCGCAGCAGTGTCTGCTCCCACAGGAGCCTTTCCCGTATCTCCCCACTGCCGCAACAGTGTCTGCTCCCGAAAAAAAAAAAAAAAAAAATCACATCCACATCACCTCCGCTGAGAGGTATGCCATGCATCCTAGGTTGCGGTGATATTATCACGTATCGACGATAGTCAAGATGATATTAGGCTCATTCTCCAATCAACGTTTTTTTATTATAATTATTAGGTGGCCTACCATAATTCGGCTATCAAACTGCTCCGTTATCCCATCTCAGCACTGCATTTCTCGCTCGCCCGCGCTCTCAAAGGATGATTTGAGCCTGTAGGCGGCGAAGAAGTCTCCATCCACAAATAGACATACATCGTTTGCAGATATAAGGTGTTCCATTGTACTTTAACAGGTAATCCGATATGTGCCACATTTTAAACGAGCTCTCACTAACGGAGTTTTATTGCCACAGTTACGTTAGAATGCATCTCATTCTTGTTTCCGGGGCGGCGCATCGGTCCCATCATGAGGCATGTGGTCCGGAGCGCATATGACCAAGGGATCAGTTCAACCGAACTCACTCCAAATATATGAACTTACCTGTTTTTGAATACCTCATATTTAAGGCGTTCGTTTACATCCATATTAGGGTTAAATCGTTGGACTTTAAATGAAATCTACTATTGTTTTGCACCGTTGACTGATTTTGCAGAACATTTAGACTGATAACTTCCGTGCACAGATGCGGCAAATTTGTCACAGGACAAGCGAAATGACAGTAGTGCCGACTACATGAACTAGCTGTTTTAAATATAGTATTTTATATTTAATGCCAGTTTATCAGTACGCCTGAAAGTATATTTTTCAATTATTGGTGATTCCATAGGCTCTTTTCGTGCACCTGCATGGTTAAAATGGAAAATAGTAAGCTCTGACAAGAATAAAGAATCTTTCTCTTACTCCACCCAGGCATGATTACATCGTCGATATGTACCATGGATCTCACTTGCTGACAATATGATGATTCTACAATGACCATATCGCTGATTATGGCACCTATTCGGGTACACTGGCACAGGAAATTCAATTTATTTTTTGCACGCTTAATTTCGAATACAATGACTGCACCAAGATTTTCTGACTCGTTATCGGAAGCAGCTCATTGGATTTGCTAAACAATTAAGCCTCACAGCATCTACCCTCATAGACAACCAAATCATCCTTAGTATTGAACTCCCTGTCAGGCGTTGCAAGATTGCTCCTGGTTGAGCCAACCTTTGCCTTCTCCATTCAACTACCAGCCAAGCTTACTCGTATGACATTGCGAGTATTAAACTCCTGTCAGATGCTGCAAGGGCTTTCCCGCTTAAGCAATCTTGGCCTTTCCATCCGACCACCAGTGAAGCTTACCCGATTAATGCCTGATTAACCCGATTAAAAATTATAAATGATGATTATCAAATTAAAAAAAAATAATAATAAAATAAAATAAAAAATCTCCTTTCAGTCAGTGACACGTACCTATCGAACATATAGCCTCCCAGCTAGATAACCTTACCTTTTCCATTCTGCGGCCAGCAAGGCTTACCCGTTCATTGCCAGGAGCTCACACTCCCTTCAGACGTGGGTGAAAGCCCCCGGCTACCTTTCTTGCCGTTCTGTCTTACGTACGGAGAGGTTTACCCATTCAATGCATGGAGTCTGGGCTCCCATTGGATGTAGGTGAGAGCCTCCCGGCTAGACAACCTTACCTTTTCCGTCTTTTGGCCAGCGAGGCTTACCCGTTCGATGCCGGGAGCTAAGCTCCTAGCGGACGTCGGTCAGAGCCTCCAGGATAGACAACCTTACCTATTCCGTCCTTCGGCCAGTGAAGCTTACCCATTCGATGCGAGTGCTCCCATCGGACGCTGGCGAGAGCCTCCTGGCCAGACAACCATTACCATTCCACGAGGTTTAGGTCGCAAAACCGATCTACCCAATATGCAAGCCGTCCAATGCTGCAAGTATCAAACACACAAACCAACCCTCCTTCCATCCTACGGTCCTGAAAGCTGGGTAGGTGGAGCGCGCTGTCTGGAACGGCGTCAGGTTCAGCCAGGTTTCCTTGAAACACTGAGCAGCAGAGTGTGAGAAATCTTTATTTGTTTGGAAGAGCAGAAGTTTGTCTGTTTTGTTGGGTAGAGAGCAGAGATTTGCCAGATGAATGCTAGGCAACGGTATTCGAAATACACACTTTCTGAGCTTGATAAGCGCGTATGCTCTCTCCCCCCGTCTGCGCGTTCTGAAGCGATTTATTTAACGCAGCTGCTCTGCCAACTACAACGTTCAGTAAAACGTACAAATAATTGAAATCCGGTAGAAGATTTTCTGGTGTTCTGCCGAATGTTCAGCAGTTCATCCCTGGTGAAACTGATCGTGTTTGATAAACAAAAAAACAGGAAAGATGAACATAAACAATGCAAACACTGGATAGCCAAGCACTGAAGCAGCCGTGTGCGGCACCATCGTGAGCCTATAAAGGTCCTTACAGCCTAAAACAGCAAATAAACCAAATCTCACAATGACACTGGCCAAACAAATAAATATAGTAAGCAATGGGATAAAAACGACAGATGATTTCCATGTTTTTGCCACAAAATTACATTTTAATCACTCTCCCGCTCTCTCTCCTTCACAGATCCAGATACAGTTTGCACACACGTTTATATACGCGCTAATTTTATTAGCGCTAGTCTGCCAATTTTATCAGTACAGTTTAACAACTTAAAAACTACATGACTTCTCACAAGCGAGGTAACAACAGCACAATTGGGGAATAAAACGATCTTAAAGTTTCACTATTAGTAGAGACATTGCTGCCGAACACTTTTGAGAGATGTATAGACTCACAGAGATGATCTCTCTCTCTCTCTCTCTCTATACATATATACATATATATATATCTCTCTCTCTATATCTATATCTCTTTTATAACTTAGTTATTATCTGGATCAGTCTGCTATCAACAGCTCAAGCCACCTTTACTCGGTTTAAAATGAAGTTTTGGAAATAGCAACGGAGGCGTTGGATAATGAGATGTGGAAGAAATAAATCCTACCCATAATAGCGTTTTAAGTACACAAAAAAAAAGAATAATGCCTTGAAATATATCATCTGATCGATGTTTTGATGTGTGTTAACCGTAGCATAAGCTAAATAATTGACTTTAGTTTGTTGAAAAGCCCCCCCCCCCCACATATTCCCTTCAAATTTAACTGCCACAAGTAAATGACCACTCTTATGCTTATTATTATAGCTAACAATATAACATTTTGATTGTTTACCATATAAATGAGTAATTCTTGTGTTTTTGTAGTTGATGTACTGAGTAGGTAAACATAGCAAGCCATTTACAGCTCATTCAAAGGAGAATCTAATGGTGCGTTCCATTTGTATTCAGAAGTCATAAATTGCAAGTTTCTAGTAGGAACTTAATAACTGGAACACTGCCTCAAGTCAGGGTTCCAGCTCGTAAACACGAACAAACTGAACTATGAATTCAGACCCAATACAGAAGTGAAACAGTAGTAATATATTGTTTATTAGCATTTCTGTTTGTTGTATTAAACGACCTCTATTTGTGTATATCAGGGGTCGGCACCCTTTTGGGCATGAAATGGCATTTTTAATGGCTGTGCCAACCTAAAGAACAACACTGTATGTGTGTGTGACAGGCCAATTGTGCATTGAAAGGTTTCAGGTTAATCACTGAGCTTTAATTGATACACACAAACACACACATCACTCGCACACAAAGATCGTAGACTGCGATGCGTAAATTCGTAAAATTTAGGTAAACAGAAACATTCAGGAGCTCAGAAACTTGTTGTTGATGCTGCTCTATGTCGCTACATTTTATTTCTTACAAATGGGGGGGTAAAACTGCTGTTTTTTAAATTAACTCACAGCTTTATTGTTTGTAAAGAGAAATAAAGATACAGGTAATTCACATGCAACTTTGATTTATCTCTCTCAAAATAGCCATATTTAAGAAAAAAGGTAGTGTATTTCGCATCACTGTATATAGCTGTCAGTCATTTAACATTTTTGTTGTAAATCCGGTGGCTGTACAGTTTTTCCTATTGCTTGTGTGCCAGTGATTATCCCTCTGCATACCACTGTTGGCACGTGTGCCAAAGGTTGCCAACCCCTGGTGTGCATGATATGTAGGCCTTGTCAGTGTAAAATACCACTTTCTATCGATTGGTATTGATATCAATGGTTTTCCAACTTGTGTGCTGGAATACGGTCAAATCAGTTGTGACGTTATTTGCAGCACAGAAATCTGACTTATGAGGCAAATAATACAAAGTGTTAGCTAATAGGGTAAATTCTGAAACCAGTCATGGCAGGATGTCACAATGGGTTTCAGACATGAGCGTTTTTGGTCATTTAATTTTGCATAATAGTTGCTCTTTAATGTAATTGTTCTTATTGTGAACTGCTATATAAAAAGGAACTTGATCTACTGATGATGTTTCTTAAACATCTAGTTGTAACGCTTTCAAATTATATCCCATGTGAATGTGTTTTATTTAAAAAATAAATACTTAAAAATATATTTTTTTATAATGTTTCCTGAGGTGCACTTATAATCTTAGTATGTTGCTATTGTTGTTTTTCATCTGAAAAAAATGATAATTTTGATATAAATGGTGATTTTCTACGCTGAAGTTTATCCTCTGATGTAAAATTCCACAGCACTGCTATGATTGGCTAACATCTTTGCAAATAAAATGAGCATTAAATGTTTACCTCGTTTGAAAAGATTTACTGAGGTTTTACTATAACAGCCGCCAATATGAACTATTAATTTATTATTAAGCATAATTTATGAATTATTATGAGGCATAATTGTTTGTGATATTTGACCACTGGTTATGTATCCTGAAAACATTTCATTTTAATTCAGCATTTGCATTATCTTATATTAGTAATGTCTCTACAAACTCTCATGGATGCGGTTGTCAGGTTTCAAGAATTTAAATCCCCTAATCAGAGCAAAAATTATTTAAGTAATAAGTTAAGTTATAATTAAGTTATTGGCTCATTGCTGTCTGAATATTTCTGAAGATATTACATGTCCACCCCATCAACATCAGAGATCCATTATGCAGAAACTGTAGATGCAGATGCTTTTTGTGACCAACAACAATTCATGGGTTAATTGTGTTTTTATGGAATGGTGACTTTGGTGTGAAAAATTACTGCTGCATGGTAATGATTGCTTACTGGGAATAGCTGTGAGTTTTAAGCACGTAAAGAAGCAATATGCTGAACATATCATTAACATTATAAGATTTGTCCACTGATTCCATCCTGGCCAAAGGCTTACCTCAGTTCAACTTGATGGTCGTTTCTTCAGAGTAATGTCACTGAACTCAGTTACAACCAAAAATCCCAAGGGTTATTAGGTGGAAAGCCAGCTGACAGATTCAGAGGGACGTAAACAAAATTTTCTTGAGTGAGATCAAATGTTATTGATGAATGTTCAATAGTATTTGTTTATGGTCCTTTGACTGACATTCTGTAATACATTTCTGTCCCTGCACAGCCACGATTCAGTTAGAATTAAAATGCAACACAGCTTTAAAATACTGTGCCTTTGGTTGTTTTGTTCAAGAAACATAGAGCACATTAGATGGGTAGTTTACTTCTTCTCTTCTCTAGCCTACTGTTAAATTTTGGTATTGTGTACTCTTTAATTGTTTGTGATGTTCCTGATTTCTAAGATGCTTTGGATAAAAGCATCTGCTGAATGACTAAATGTAAATGTCTACTGGGACCAGCCATTAGCCTTGCCCAAACACCAGCCTGCTTATTACGCTTCACTTCTCTTTCACTCAGCTTGAGCTGCCACCTCTGTCACATGCACTCAGTAAGACTACAGTATCTTGAGAACACCATTATTTTATAGTGTAACCAGCAACTCTAAGGTAAGTCTGTTCTCATGGAGTGTTGCAAAGCTTTAACTTAGGTGTTGAAACCTAACTTAGGTAACTTAGGTATAAAAACAGGAAAAAATGTCGTAAACTCTCATGCACATTGTGTGTACTGTAGTCTACATACTATAACACAGCTCCATGTTTCCTTAAAGAAGATCTTCTCTGATCAAGACACTTTTCACAATAAATTTTAACCCAAATCTTGGCATGCCATATTTAAATGCATGTGAATGATGTTGAGGGGTTTTTGGGACACAGTGATGTCCTTCTATGAGTAGTGAAGAATATTACACAGTCTAATTATTTGATAGAAAAATTTGATATGTTATTTTATCCAATACTCATAGTACAGTAAGCTATACATCAAGCAATGTTGAGAGTAAACTAAGAGCCCGGTCTAATGAAAATGCATACAAATATCAAAAAATAAATAAAAGTATTTTGCGTGATATTTACATGCAGACTTTGACGTGCATTTATTGCACAGTTTTTACATGCATATGATATGCATCTATCCAACACCCCTAATCCCCATTGAGTATCATATGCACCCCAAATTCAGTTTCTTAGTATGCAGAATAGAAAAAGAAAATCATGCCATTGAAATGTACTTTCATGATATTGAGTTATAACTATATATATTTCAAGGTATTAAGAGCATTTTACACCAGTATATTTCAGTTCCAGGTCCTAAAGAGTCTTACTTCATCTATTTTGTCACTTTCTAAAGGTGTCCCTCAGGGGTCTGTTCTGGGACCTATTTTATTTTCCTCGTATTTAAATAATTTATGCGATAACATCCCAAATGCGAAGTTCCATCTGTATGCAAACTTAAGCTAGAAAATGGGGTTTTACTAAAGAAATATATCTTTATTTTCTTTTAAAGCAAGGAAATATTTTGTATCTGCTACCTTCTTACCACTTTTGGATTATGGTGATCTGCTTTATGAATGCCCCAGGATATTAGCTAAACAAAAAACCTTGATCCTGTTTTTCATAGTGTTTTACGTTTTATTACTGGTTGTAGTTATCAAACACATCATTGTACTTCATATGAAAAGGCTGAGTTGCCATTGTTGTATACCTGAATAAGTTTTAATTGGTATGGTTTTATTTATAATTCTATTTGTGGTCTAACTAAATCTTATTTGTGTCTAAGTTTTTTCTTAATCAAAGGTATACTACAAACTACATTCAAATGATCTGTTACATGTTTAAGTGACCGTGATCCATCATTACATGAATTTAAGCTACTTTTAACAAGCTGTGTGTCTTTTCCTTTGGTGAATTGTTGTTGTGATCTTTGATTTATGTTTTGTGTTATGATGTAAACTTACACACTATGCTATTTGTTGCTTCTTTCTTGGCCAGGTCACTCTTGTAAAAGAGATGTTAATCTCAATTAAGAGTTTTTAACCTGGTTAAATAAAGAAATGAGTCACCGTTTTGCACATTTTGTGTCTTAGTTCATGATTTTTAGGTCATCAGTTCATTAGGAGAAAGCCCTATTAACTGAACGGAGTATGCCCGATAAGAGAGGCATACAAAATTTGCAGAGCGGTGGGCCCCCAGGATTGGAAATCACTGTTTTACACTTTACGTGCAGTTGTGCTGTTTGCCAAGCTCGTTCATGAGAATCATGCTAATTTATCATGCATGACTGCTAAAGGTGCCTGCCACGAAAGACAAAAAGAGTCTATGAGGTCTGTCGAGAAAGTATCCAGTCATGAAAAATTAAAAACAAAAAAAGATATTTATTGATACAAGATACAAAAGGACACCTCATTCACCTTCAAAGTAGGAACCTTGGGACCTCACACGGTTCTGCCAACGTCTTCATTGTACTGCATCTCTCAACTCGTATTTTTCATATTATATGGCTGGATAATTTCTGGATAGCCTCAGCATGTCATTTACCAATCAGAGATGCCTTTATTCACTACCGATCAAAAGATATTTCTAATTCATGTTATTATAATACAACAGGGACTATGCTTTGTCCTGTGACTTTAATTTAGTCCATCTATGCTCTGATTAACAGAATAACAGAGAGTAACAAATATAAAATCACAATAAAAGCCAACTGCTTAAACACATTTCATTTAACACAGCATACAATATGGCAGAAGCTATTATAGCATTAGCAATAGATTCTCAAAGGTGCAGAAAGGGAGCTATGGTTTTGAGCGTGAAAATGGCAGAAAACTTGTGTCGGTTGCGTTAAAAACTAAATCAGCATTTTTTGCCAACAAAGTGGGCCATTTGGACTTAGTGTGAATAGACACGATAATATTTACACATTAAATGCCTCAGATGCAAAATTGCAACAATTTTTGTTCCCATGGAAACTGATTGCATTTCAGCACTCCAAACTGATTCTCATGTGTCTCGAAAAGCATCTATACACAGCGTGTACCATGCAAAAGCCTTTTAAACACAGGCTCATACACACTCTTAAATATTATACGTTGCACTAAAAGGATCACACACTGTATATATATGTATTACAGTGTTACCGCATAACATTCTAATGAGCCTATCAGTAGCTAACCTACTGCTACTCTACGACAATTCACTAAATGGGAATTTCTTCACTACTTATTCAGGAAAAATCATTCTGTTTTACAGATCAAAAATTTGAATTAAATGAAGTTGAGTAGTGTTCGAGTTGCACTAGCACTACACTTCTCGTATTTGTGTAAGAAAAGTCAAGTTACTTAATAAGTTCTGTTTTGTTTTATTACATTGCAAGCATTGCCAGTATCTCATACTCAATTATTTTCAGGGTTGATGAGATATTCAAATCCCCTCCAAAACTTTATGACCTACCATTTTGAATTTTATTGTCAGTTGCTTATCAAAAACCACCCCAATATTTCCCACATTTGTCCACTTAAGTAAAAAAAAAAAAAAAAGCGAATTTGGATAATGAGTGTGCTGGAAGGAATACTTTATGCTTGCTTTTTATTAATAAAGGTGCGTTTCCATTACAGATTTGCGCAAAACTTTTGCAATATTTCATAAATGTTGACTAAAAACTATTTCAAAATGGCAGCTGGTGTAAACACAAGCATTGACTTCAGTGGCCTGATTAGCTCCAGTGGCCACTTTAGATGTGTGCAATGTAAATAAGGGGTTATCCAAACATTATTGGCAAGAAAAGCCCCTTATACTTGACAGCGACCACGTATGAGGTGTTTCTTGGAGGTTATAGTACATTAATTATTTCCCCGCCAGCATTTTTGAAGATTTTTACAAAAATTTCATGGCCCCTAGAATATTTTGATGAATATCTGAACATGCAATCAAAATAAAGAAGAAAAAAAATGATTCCTGCTTCAAGCAATGAATAATGGATTCATTCATCACACTAATTCTTATAAATAGGTTTCAGAAAAAAAGCAACATTTTGAGCAAAAAGAGAAAATTGCATAATTTATCAAATACTACATCTGGATCATATTCAGTAGGCTTCCATCAGCACTCTCTAAGCTTGCACAGTCCTTTACCACTTCCTGGGTCGACATTTCACTCAGTTACATTAGGCAGTTTTCTTTACATGCTGTATATTGTTGATAATCACATTATTTTACATATGCATATGCTTACATATGATCTCTCGTTTCCGCGTCCTCCTCATCTTTATTTTTAATTGAGTGATTCTAAACTATTATTGGAGATCTGTAATAGCATATAACAGCGAAACTGTGTAAAATAGTGTAAAACTGTGAAAACACGGAAAATTCCATAGTGGCATGGAAGCGATGTCTCATGAATAATGGAAAATTCTGTGTTTTTACTGGGGAAAGAGTTAAAGAATGATCATGTGATTTTTTTTTTTTACGCATGCCAAGTAATATAAATTCAAAAAAAATAAAATCCATTGCAGTTTTTCAATATATTTCTTTTTCGGATTGCCTGAAAAAAAAAAAACTAATGCGAGTGTAAAAAAATGTTTGCTATACATACAAGTTTTTGATAAATTGACGTTTCAATCAGCCGTATTTTCAATTCGTAATGTCAGTTTGCACAATTTGAAGTGCAATGGAATGTGCTTGCAGTCTTTATCTGGTAAGCTCCAGGAGTAACAAAATTATCTTTATTGAAATCTGTCATGGAAACTAGCTTGTAAAAAATGTTAATTAAAGGAGTCATACCCTCGTATTACCTTGGATACCTACTGCTGTATTATAGTCTTTCAGGCCCTTCTAAAAAAGAAAAGTGGAAAAAAAATAAACACAGAGCTCCTCAGACCCTTATTTCTGTAGGCATTATTGTCTCGCGAGATCTGCTGCGATATTTTGGCTGTCGTGGACGGTCATTATAATAATGCAAATGAGGGGCGCGTTGATTGGTTGCAGGAAGGGGGGGGGGGGGGGGTTGACAACGCAGGTAACGCTTTAGCATATCATTACAAACTGACATCATGGCGCAAGTTGTAAATGAACGCGACCGGCTTCCCGGCCAGTGTATAAGTATGAGGCGCCGTTTAAGGCTTAAATCAAACTTCATTCACGCACACATATGAAACACGCTTGCATATATACTAAGTGGTCACACATACATGTATATGAACTCACGCACATAACGTTACTCATATGAGACACAAGCACAGCACACACACACAAATATAAGACGAGCACAGCACACACACACAAACTAGACGGCGCCTCATATATAAGCGTTAGGCAACAAATAAACAATAACCGAATTCATGATGATCTCAGTCATTTGTTTTTTGCAAAGTACGTTAGCAGCCATTCCCCATACCTCAAAGCTAATACTCCTGCCAGTGTTGTGCCTGAATGCGTTCATTGAACGATAGTTCATGAACTCGTTCATATTTTGGGCGAACATGAACTGAACGTACCGCATTACTGCCTGATGAACGTTACTGTGAAGTCGTTCATTCTGGTGTCTGTGAACGCCATGCTCTCTCAGTTTAACTTCGTTCAGTAGGATGCCAGATTTCTATAAAGCCTTCCAGGCGAAAAACCCACCTAAAACCCACCGTAAACCGGCCTTAATATGTAGCGGAAAAAACACCCAATCTGGCAACGCCAGACTCTCTTGTTCAAGCTCGTTCATCAAAATGAACAAATCTTTCTTCGAGTCATTTCGTTCACTTAAGGGGCTTTAAATGTTACTATTAACTGGCAAATTCCCCGAACACATCAACCTACGCAATCTTGATCATATTCTGAATTAAGATATCATTATAATGCAGTCAAAAGTCCGTGTTTGCAGTCAGTTTACAGGGAACATAAATAATTACTTCACCACGAGTCTTTCGTTTATTTGTCTACTGACGGACGCAATAGCAGCATACAATAGCGCATTAGCAGTTATGCTGTTTGTTACACACAGTAGAGCAATAAAAACGCAGTCTTACCGTTTCAATTGCAGGCAATTTTGTTGGAATGGTGCTTTTCCCGAGCTTCGATGCCAACTTGGAACTTTCTTCCCCGTCTTGACGTCAAGACGGGGAAGAAATCAAAATCTCGTATTTGAGTGCGCGTGCACGTGGGCTATTTTACAAACCCTGAGGTAAACAAATGCTTCACTTTTAAATATCGACTTCCCGGCCAGTGTATAATCGTTAGGCAATCATAACATACATTGATTCTCGTGGAAAAGTGCAAATTGTGGGTCATGACTCCTTTAATTAATTTATTAACAAACCATTGAGGAACTTACATCTGTGCAATTCAGCTGTGGATGCCATCTTTTGGTGAGACAGTAATTAATTGGCCACAACCCACACACTACATTCTTGGTATTATCTAGTGTTCAATGGTTGTACAATCAGCATTGCAGTGCATTATGGGACAGAATAAGTGTGCTCACTCAGTAGAGTTAGAGTCCACCAAATTTGGCTCGGATCATCATCAGACAATTCTGGCTATAATACATCTGAAATTTTATTAGAAAATTTGCAAGTTGCAGGGATGCAGGCTCAGATCCTTGCTGTTGTCTTGCCATCAAATTTTCTAATAAAATTTCAGATGTATGCATGCTGCAACCCATTCATGTGTCGGCACTCAACTTCATATGTGCAATTGTCAATACCATATTCATTTGGTGACAGCATTGCTTGAATATTACATTATAAAACTAGCTTATTAAAATGGAATTAATATGCCTAATGTAATGATTTATAATTAAAATACAATAAAAATACAGTTTACAAAAGATTACACTACAGTTTCTTATAAATGAAAGCGTTTGTACTAGTTCCATGGGCCATCTTTGATGCCGAATGGCGAGCGAGCAGAATGAATGAAGCAGGCGCGTTGTTTGTGCTTGTTTTTTAATGTGATCGTTCGAGTGCAAATGAAAATCAACACTCCTCCACGTCATCCTCGACGGAATAAAAACACAGATGTGCTGTGGTAGTGAATGACGGGATCTGAAAACACAAATATCCCATCCTATTCTTAGCATCTTACGCCAGAAATCAGATATAGCCTCGGATGTAAATATGAGTCACTCCTCTTTCGAGCTGCTGATGAACGGATGAATGAGCTGCTGTGCGTGTATTGCAGTGCTATCAATTCTTCATGTAAAAGCACTTACAGTTGTAGCTACTCCTTCATCACACACCAACAGCCATTTACAGAAAGCAGCGATATTCGCTGACCGTGAAATCAGAATGAGGGTTTTTAGAGAAATCGACTAATGCACAGATATACTTCAGCAGCAAACAGTAACGAAAAGAATCTTAAGAAATGAAATCATGTGTTTCAAAACGATGGCTGCGTAATTCGTCGCTATATATTCAGTATTGCATGCCAGTTCTCATAAGGAGCGATTGCTGATAATTTCACGAACAACCACCATCAAATATGACAGTGTGTTTGTAATATTTGGTGGAGAAAATATTCAAGCGCGTGGCAGTAAATGCATGTGGGCACAATTCTCATTCACTACAATTCTCTCTCTCTCTCTCTCTCTCTCTCTCTCTCTCTCAGCATCCTTTTGGTTTCTCAGTTTGTCATCTTGAGGCTCAGGTGTGTCGATCTCTCTGATCTGACGACGTCAGCGCATCAGAAACCCCGTCTTTAATTCCCCTCCCAGTGAACGGCACACTTATACTCGTGAACCGAGATCGTAGCCTAGAAACAAGCATCACAGCATCACAAAGCGATCCGTTCCGCTTACAATCAATCACGCGGCTTCTCGCTGTCAAATCGTAGATCTTATTCGATGAGGGGGGGAAATGCAAAAGAGATAGCCCCATAGCGATTGTTGTCAAATAATCTGATAGGAACGCGAGCCTTGGTCTTACCTATTCACCCCCGCCCTGTGTTCCGGGGATGCTCCAGCGCCGGCCGCTGCGCCATTTACGGGCTTCAGGAGCTGTCCAGAGTTCGGCGGTGCTGAAACCGTCATCCCCACCATAGTGGCCCCTTCACCGCCCTCCAGGCTCGCCTCGTTACCCATGGCTGGATCTAGCGAACAGACCGATTATGTTTTATAATTGCAATAACCTCAGTGAACGCAATTATATAAAGATGCGCTCAGCGCCGATCTTCCTCCGCCATCATCACTGTCTCTCTCTCCTGCGCATTCAGTGCGCTCAAGCTCGGGTGGGAGGGGACACAGATTCAGCAACTACATACACGCCTCTAATGTATCTAAGCCATATATTTATTTATATACGCGCAACATTTAGGCTACTTCCAGATCTCGCTTGTGGTGACATGAGATAAATACCATAAAGAGAGATTCGCGCTCGCATTGTGTTACAGAGTCACATGGGTCGTGTTCTGTTTGAAAACTAGAGCAGAAAATCTCACTTCTCCTATTAAGCTATTACCGCTGGCAATCCAGCCAGAAACCTTTTAGTCTTCCTTCTGCAGCTCAGTTTACTGCGGTCTTATGAACTCTTGAGGAGATACAGTAATGGCTCACATGAGGATTTTTTTTTCAGTATAAAGCATCAGCTTACAAACTCTTAACGTCAGTTTCCATGTGAAAATGGGAACCGACTAAATCCCAGGATGCTTTCAGCACCATGACGGTAATGACTAGCACAGCACTTTATGTCTAGCCGAGCGCAATAACTCATTTTGTTCACCATGCATATCACAAACACACTTTAGAGTGTAAACGCAGCATAGAAAGACTGCAGATTAGATTTAACATAATATAATACAATATAAAGGTTGGGATTTGAAACAATTGCTCTGCAGTGGCCTCATAGATTGTCAGTGTTCATACTTAATTTGCTACTAGAGGACATCCCATTCAAACATAGATGTAAATAAATTAATTCAATTAAAACAAATTGAAATAAAACATTTAATACATCAGGAAAGCATTGAACAGGTTTGTTAGTAAGAGACTTAGCTCAGGAATATTACTGACTGATTTCAATGTCTTATGGAATATCTGTCATGTTTTGCACAAAGTATTGACTGATTATGTTCTTATCTCACTCAGGTAACTCTTGTTTAAAGGAGTGCTTTATAATTAAGCTCTGGTTAACTTAAGTTTTTCTTCTTGTGTGTATAACTATGTACATCTAAACATCATGCTACAGCGACAGTCTTGTTGGCACCATGCTTTGCCCAAAATATAATTCTTTGGTTTTGCTTGCTCTTCATTTGAGGTCTTTATCTTGTATCGTCTTTTTGAATTTGGGGTAAAATATGACCTGGGTGTTATTTTGTGAGTTAAATCCAATCAGTGGCAGCTCATCAGCCACAGCCTACACAAGATTTTGAGGTGGAAAAAAGAAGGACAATTCAAAGTAAATTCATTTTATGTCTCAGAATCAGGGCCGCATTAACCACTGGGCTAAGCAGGGCTGAAGCCCTGGGGCCCGAGCAAGGAGGAGGCCCGTGATTGGCTGTGGAGTAGATTGACTGGAGCACAATATTGTTCCAGATATATTATTTTGCATTCGACAGCAGAATGAAACTCATACAGGTTTAGAACATCAACAGAATTTTCATTTTTTGGGTGAACTTTTCCTTTAAAGCAGCCTAAAATATAGCTGTTGTCAATAATGTAAATCAAATATCAGAAAGAAAATCACTTACAGTCCTTGAGTGAATCACATTTGTAAAATAATTAAGAATGAATGTATATTGAATTTATACAGTGAAAACTATTCAGTCTAGTTGTATATTTTCTTTATAAAATATAATATTTATTATTCAGTGCTTTAAGTTTTTCAAGTAGGCTGATATTTTTATGATTTTTTTTCTGTTGTAGCCTAATTTGTGATTTTTTACTTGTCTTAAAATTAGATTAGATTAGATTCAACTTTATTGTCACTGCACATGTAAGGTACAGGGCAACAAAATGCAGTTAACATCTAACCAGAAGTGCAATAAGCAGTAACTACAGAATATACAAGGTCTTCAATATGTTACAAATTTACAATAAATATAGAGAATAAGGCATTATTATGGAGACAATTTACAGATTTTAAATACTATCAGCATGATATACAGATAGATGTACTATGAACATACACTTTTACATAATCCATCTGAATGGTATGTACACTATAGGCAGAAACTATGAACATATGAACATCGTTTACACTAGTGCAATGGACAGTAAAGTGCATAGAAAACATTTCAGTGTGCAAATGTATTACTCAGTATTCTGAATGAACAGACAGTAGTGCAAGTAATAACAAGTTTACTGTTTTTTGCTTGTTTGTAAATAAATAAATAAATCAGATGTAGTGATGAGGAGTCTGTGTGTGTGGTGTGGGGGGGTGTTGGTGAATGTCAGAGGGCAGAGTTCAGCAAGGAGACAGCTGTAGGGAAAAAGCTGTTTCTGGATCTGCTGGTCCTTGTCCGAAGGCTCCAGAAGCGCCTCCCGTAGGGCAGGAGGTTGAACAGTCCGTGGTCAGGGTGAGAGGAGTCCTTGAGAATGCTGCGAGCTCGTCGTAGACAGCGTTTTCTCTGGATGTCCTCAAGAGCAGGAAGTGGTGTCCCTATGATGCGTTGGGCAGTTTTCACCACCCTCTGCAGTGCCTTGTGGTCAGCCACTGAGCAGTTCCCATACCAGACTCTGATGCAACTGGTCAGGATGCTCTCGATCGCACACCAGGAGGTTCACCAGGATGGCTGAAGACAGCTTGTTCTTCTTCAGTGTTCTGAGGAAGAAGAGGTGCTGGTGAGCCTTCTTGACCAGGCTGGAGGTGTTTGTAGTCCAGGACAGGTCCTCTGAGATGGTGGTTCCCAGGAACTTGTGTAACGACTGGGTGAAAGGAGTGGCAGGAAGCAAGTGAGAGTAATGAATATTTAATTATATGAAAGACACAGTACATAAAGATGGAAACAGATGATACTTGGCCGGGGATACACAGTCCAGGAAGATGCAGGTGAGTGAAGGATCCAAAGGGCGGTGATGATTTGGCAGCAGGAGAGGGTGACACAGGAACTGCAGGGAAGCTGCAGGGCCGAGAGGTAAGTGATGATCTGATGGTGATATTCAATGAGTGGACGGGGTTCCAGGGAGACACGGACATTCAAAACGCAGAAACACACAAGAGAGCAAAACATCAGACGAGATACAGGAAACAACGCTCTGACAAACACAAGACGCTAGACAGGCCAATATATAGGGATGAGTAATGAGTGACAGCTGTTGTTGATGACAATTAGCGGAGACGCCCACAAGAAACAATCAGAGCTGACGCATAACACACAGTCTTCACCCACATAGTGAAAAACCCAGAGATCACGGTTTACCAACCGTGACAACTTGAAGCTGGAGACACGTTCAACAACCATCCCGTTTATGTGGATGCGGTCATGTGTGCTTCCTTTCTTCTTCTTCCTGAAGTCCACAATGAGCTCCTTAGTCTTATTGTAGTTAAGGAGCAGGTTATTGTCAGCGCACCATGTGGCCAGGGGCTGTACCTCTTCCCTGTAGGCAGTCTCATCGTTGTCTCTGATGAGGTCAATCACTGTGGTGTCATCTGCAAACTTAATGATGGAGTTGGATCCATATCCATGCACAGGCTTGCAGTTGTGGGTGTAAAGGGAGTAAAGGAATGGGCTCAGCACACAGCCCTGTGGTACGCCGATGTGGAGTCTGATGGTGGTGGAGCAGGTGTGGGCTGACCGAACATGCTGAGGTCTGTTGGTCAGAAAGTCCATAATCCAGTTGCAGAGGGAGGTGTTAATGTCCAGGTCTCCAAGTTTTGTGGTCAGCTTGGAGGGAATGACGGTGTTAAATGCTGAGCTGAAGTCAACAAACAACATCCTAACGTACGTGTTGTTATGGTCCAGGTGTGTGAGTGCAGAGTTCAGCACTGTGCATACTGCATCCTCTGTGCTCCTATTTCTGCGGTAGGCAAACTGATGTGGGTCCAGTGTGGGTGGGAGGCAGGCCTTGAGGTGTGCTAGGACCAGATGCTCAAAACACTTCATAATGATGGGTGTGAGTGCTATGGGGTGATAGTCATTCAGGCACATTGGGGAGGAGTGTTTCGGTACTGGCACAATCGATGTGGACTTAAAACATGTTGGCACAGTTGCTTGGGTGAGGGACAGGTTGAAAATGTCTGTGAAGACCCCTACAAGCTGCTCTGCACATGCCCCAAGTACACTTCCACACTGGCCGTCCGGGCCAGCAGCCTTGCGTGCACTGATCCGGCAACAATTCATTATTTTTTATGTTATTTTGTGTTTTGGGGAGTTCCTCCTTTTTACCACTCTGCATCCGAGTCCTATCTATCCAGTACCCTGACAGAACCACTGTTGTACTTTCTTGTGAACATGTTGAATCTGCTGATGTAAAAAGATGAGTCTGAGGAGGAGGAGGCAAAATCCATAGCAACACACACAAAAGAAATGTGGTTCTTCAGCAGTTCTTTGGGGTGAATGAGGTACTAAATAGCAGCAGTACCATAAAAAATAACCTTTATTTAGATTTATACATGATCTAATGATCTTATACATGGTTTGTTAGGAGGACAATATTTGGCTGAGATACAACTATTTGAAAATATGGAATCTGAGGGTGTGCAAAAAAAAAAAAAGCTTTAAAAGCAAGAAAATAGCCTTTAAACATGTCCAAATTAAATTCTTAACAGCATATTACTGATCAAAAATGATGTTTTTATATATTTACAGTAGGAAATTTACAAAATATCTTCATGGAACATGATCTTTACTTAATATCCTAATGATTTTTGGCATAAAAGAAAAATTGATCATTTTGACCCATTCAATTTATTGTTGTCTATTGCTACAAACTGTGCTGTGCTACTGATCACTGCTTCTGTGCTCCAGGCTCACATATAGTCTTGCTGTACATGTGCAATCAAATTTTCTATTTTTCCTCTTCTATTAAAACCCCACCAACCTTTTAGCATCACTCAGAGAGCGAGTGCATACTTGAAACCCAAAGGTAATAAAACCATACACACACAAGATTCTAAATAAAACATATGAAAAAAATACAATTTGTAAATGTGCACTGGCTAAAAAGAAGATACTTACAATGGTAAGATATGAATCACTGACATTTCTAGGTCAGCATTGCTCACAGAATTAGGTCAAAGTTAAGGAAGAATGCTTTCCTCTTTCTAACACCACAGTTTACTCTAGCCATCCAGCATACATTGCAGATACAAAAGGTGGTTACTTAAAGATTTCATTTATTTTAATGTTTTTATGTCAAACTCAACTTTAACATTTAAATACTCAATTTAAAAATTCAATTATCAGTTTCACAAGAATTCCAGTTTGGGAACCGCTGGTGTGGTGTGATGTAATATTTAATGCATGTAACATGGATTTGTAAAAATTTACTTTGATTTGACTATAGCATCTTATCACCTTCACATTTCCTCAGTGATAGCATAGATATTTTATTCTATTTAATTCTGTATATGAATTATTACGGTTTGGGAATGATTTACTGTTTTACATACTGTTTTATATATAAGGAATAATCAATGGTTTTAAAATAATCTTTCCATTGATGTGTGGTTTGTTGGAATTAGACAATATTTGGCTGAGATACAACTATTTGAAAATATGGAATCTGAGGGAGCAAAAAAAAAATCAAAATATTGAGAAAATCGCCTTTAAAGTTGTTCAAATTAAGTTTTTAGTCATGCATATTGATAATCGAAAATGAAGCTTTGATAATTTTGAAAATATCTTCATGGAACGTGATCTTTACTTAATGTCCTAATGATTTTTTGCATGAAAGAAAAATTTATATCAACAGATATGTAGATACATAGATATATAGATACAGATATATATATATTCTAACCAACCACTAACCCTAAACTCAAATGCTGGTAACCCTCTTATTTTTTTTATTACCTAATTGGTTTGATAATATACTGAACAAAATTATAAACGGAACACTTTTGTTTTTGCCCCCATTTTTCATGAGCTGAACTCAAAGATCTAAGACTTTTCTATGTACACATAGAATTTCTCTCAAATATTGTTCACAAATCTGTCTAAATCTGTATTAGTGAACACTTCTCCTTTGCAGAGATAATCCATCCTCCTCACAGATGTGGCATTTCAAGATGCTGATCATTTAAAAGAAATACGTTATTTTCCATGCAAAAGATAGGATTGAATTTGTTGGCAAAATTAAAGAGTTAAGGACACCAATGTTCTTCATTTGTTTCAATATATTTTGTCAAAACGTTTAGTTATCTAGATATGTCAGCTGTTACTGTCAAACAGTCTTTATTAAGAGCTTATCTGTCTAAACTAGCTTTGCAGAGTAACCACTCAGGAAAACTGGGTTTGTTTTGGCTAAAACATCCACCTTGGTAGAAAACTAAATGCTGACAAAACACAATTGAATATAAAATGCAAGACATTTAACTGATGTAGCCAAGACAATATATAATTTATGATTTTACCCCAGAATTCAACAATGATGACATGAAATGGCAAGTGCAAATTCACATTTCAGTTGTCAGCTTCTATTTTCTGTGGCTTTCAGCAATCTGCAAAAAATAAAAAAAAGCCTGAGGCAGCTCAGACTTCTTGTTCTTAGTTTGTATAGGCAATCACACGATAGCTCTAATAAATGTAAATGTCATTCTTATGTGAAAATGCATTTTGCTTGGGTAATCACAGGCTTGCGTAAAGCAGTGCAGGATGGCAATGCACCTGATGGGACCAATCGTGTCCTGTGTGACTGAAGCAACATCAACCATGTAACTCCTCCACATGCAAGTTAGGGCATGTTACTCAATATCGGGCCTCATGAGCGAATACAGGTTTCATAAAGAAAATCTTGGCTGTTTTGTGTGCTTCTGTTCCATGGAATAAGTGGAATAAAAATTCAAGATGCTAAAGTAGAACTTCTCAGCAAAAGACATGTTGTTCAAATAAGCTGCTGTCAACAAACTGCTTTAACACTTTTAATGGTACACAGACAGAAAAGAGATGCAGGAGACGAGGCAGAGGGCCGTCATGAATGAGGTATTATTTAAGGCAGCTCTGCTTCTGTTTCCTGGTTTGTGAGTGCATCATTCAGCTGAGCCAATGAGAGTGCACAAACACAGATCACACACACCCACAGCAGATGTGCTCAATGACACATGCTGGATGCACAGAGCAAAGCAAACAGACAGTCTGTGAATGCGGTTTAGCTGGGAAGTCTATCCGGACCGTGAGCTCTGGCTCTGGTGGCAGCTCAGGTCTAGCTGTCCAGTGGACAAACTACATAAAACACAAAAAGAAGAAAAAATGGACATCTTTACCCAGCGGTCTGCCATGTTATTGCTAATGAGTCCTTAACAGGTATGTGACAAACAAATCCTCAGCGCAACAAAGACCCTTCAAATGCAATCAAACTAGCCTTCTAGACAGAGAAAGCTGCAACAGAAACAAAAACATGACAGGAAATTCTAGTTAAATATGCTGTGCAGATTATTTTGAGCGTAGAGGTGTGTAACTCAAGGAGGTCCAGATGGATCTGAAAGAATCTTTGTCCTCCTCATTTTGGTTTATGATCTCTGTGCTTTGATGAAGATATTACTTGAGTCACTAATTGCCATTATAAAGTTTCATTGATTAAGTGTTTTGGCTGTTGGAATTTTTTGTACATTTTTCTGATGCAAATAGAGCTGGTTACACACTCGCATGGAAGCGTTACAAGAGTATTTCGGCTTTAATCTGATGTTTGTGACCCAGTGGCCTAGTAAACCTTGTTTGTTCCACAGTAACTGAACTTGTGATACACTGATGTAGAGGGAATTCACACAGGCAGAGAACGAGCGAAGAGATAACTTTTGAATCTTCAGTGGTTTTTTGGTTATGACACTTTGATTTGCCTTTACAAATAAAAATAAAATGTCAAATTCAGCTTGATTTTCTCAGTTGTTTTTCCTGTGTTCCATCAGTTTAAACGGCACTGGTGAAATGCACATTATGAATAATTCATCTTCACAAAGTGCATAGGGATAAGGGGTCCAGTAATTATTTTAACATACCAGCTAATCTGCAAGCTAGCCAATCACATGATATATTTACACTGTGGTGTTTTTGCACCTTGAGGAAAGATGTTGTGCAATTAAAAAAAAAAAAAAAACTTTTGCAATCAAGAAGTAGAACAGCACAGATATGCTTGGATACTGTTGTTGGACCTTGCCTGTTTTGACCACGAACAAATCTACAACTTCATTGTCACGCCTGTCCGTTAATACTGCAAACTCTATGAATGTATCGAACCAGGTACAGCTTAGATGGCAAACTCATAAAGATGTTCCCTTTCACAGGTTCACTTCGATGCTGCAGCAGGTGCCATCACCCCTCCGATTTTTTCTTCTCTGGACTAATTCTTGCTCCACTGACCACTATGAAAGTGATCTGTTGTTGAAAGGCGATGCACTGCTGGAAAGTGGATTTTTTTTTTATTGCACAGGCTGAGGCCCAGAGAATGATTTAAGTGCCGATCTCTTGAGCTACTCTATAGAGGCTATCTAGTTAGCCTCTTCAGTGGTGTTGTGCATCCAGGCTAGTACTCCTCACATAGCATAGCTATCTGAGGATAGCAGTGTTCCTACTTTGGTAGGATGCTCCCCTTGATTTATTCGGGTCCCCCCATTTCTGCTAAGTTGTGTGAGAGGCCCGTAGCATGGCCACTTTCTAAGGAAAGGCTTGGTGCATGTATGTCACTTACTCGGAGCTCCCCCACCGGGTGGACAGGCATGTGCCTTGGCATGGCATGGTTGGATTTCGTTCCCCAATGTGTCCCCTAGTAAGGGAACGTCTCGGGTTACGCATGTCAAAGTCAAAGTCAAAGTCACCTTTATTTATATAGTGCTTTATACAAAATACATTGCGTCAAAGCAACTGAACAACATTCATTGGTCACTTCCTGTTTGTTGTTGGCGGCTGTACTGCGTTTGAGCTCCGTCACTATATTCTTTTCATTGACTATTTCTAACTTAAAAATCAATTTTATACATCATCGTTTCCGTTTATATAACGTATGAATATATCCTCTATTATATTCTACAACAAAAACAATCAGAGCGCCTCGCTATTACTAGTTTTATTTTGATCTCCCGGGTCCGCTATTAGCTTTTAGCCCGTTAGCATCAGCAAGCGTGGTTGCTGCTAACTGCGCTTACATTGCTAATACTCTATTCACACACATTACCACTGCTGTACTCACTGTTACTTGCTTTAATGGCGGATGAATGTCTCCACTCTGTGCAGCTCGAGCTCGAGGCCGTGGGGAAGCAGATTCGCGACCTGGAGGAAAGGCAGGCCCAGCTGAGAGAGCGGAGAGCCGCGCTGGAATCATCCCGGGCTGACGCTCACAAGTCCGGGGTAAGTATACAGCGTGTTGCTAACAGTCCCACCACGTCTACTCCGTGTGTTTCTCTGCACAGGCCCGGTGCACCCAGGACGCGATCTTCCCAGATGTCCTTCACTGCGACGCCAGGACACCACGGACCCTGGGTGCATCCACAGCGGAGGACGCGAGCCGGGTCCCGGGCGACGACTTCTCCCCCTCCTGCCTTCGACATCTCCATCCGGAACCGCTTTGCTCCCCTCCGCGAGACAGGACGCGACGCTGTGATCATCGGAGACTCCATCGTCCGACACGTAAGTGCTACGTTAGCCGAAGGTAAAGTGCACACTCATTGTTTGCCTGGTGCTCGTGTTCTCGATGTTTCTGCGCAGATACCGGTGATCCTGAAGGCCGACGAGAGCCCCAGAGTGGTCGTGCTTCACGCCGGGGTTAATGACACCACACTGTGGCAGACGGAGACGCTGAAGAGGGACTTCAGCAGCCTGATCGAGACGGTTCACAGCACGACGCCCGCGGCGACGATCGTCGTGTCAGGACCACTGCCCACGTATCGACGAGGACACGAAAGGTTCAGTAGACTTTTTGCTTTAAATGAATGGTTGTTGTCATGGTGTAAAGAACAGAAACTGCTATTTGTTAATAACTGGAATCTTTTCTGGGAGCGTCCTAGGCTGTTTCGCGCTGATGGATTACACCCCAGCAGAGTCGGAGCGGAGCTGCTCTCTGACAACATCTCCAGGACACTTCGCTCCATGTGACTAGTAAGACAATTCTCAAATAACTATTATGATGACTTTTGTTCCACCCGCTTAAATGATAAAAGTAGCGCTGCAAAAACTATTAAGATTGTGTCTGTTCCCCGAATAGTGAGGTCAAAATATAATGTAGGATCTAGAAAAAATCTTATCGTAATTAAACCAGAAAAATGTAAAGTAAATGAACAAAAACAATTTTTAAAGTTTGGGCTCATAAATATTAGATCACTCACACCCAAAGCAGTTATTGTAAATGAAATGATCACAGATAATAGTTTTGATGTACTCTGCTTGACTGAAACCTGGCTAAAACCAAATGATTATTTTGGTCTAAATGAGTCTACTCCACCAAACTACTGTTATAAGTGTAGTAGTCATAGTTGCCTCGTTAATTTTGGTACAACCCTAGTACAAATGAATGGTAATCACCTAATTAGATACAGGTGCGCTATAGGTGCGTGAGTGTGTATAAGGAAGCTATTGCGTTGTTGGCGTGCGTTGACTGCTGCAAACTGTTCTTGACTGCTCGAAAGCTGTTCTTTCGAGTTATTCCCTTATGGGGATCTTCGAGCTGTGCCATGCAGTATTTGGTATGCATCCTGGGCTGTTTATCTATCGTGGTCTGACGTTGGAAGGGCTGATTTGTTAATAATCAGCTAAAGAGGCCAAGAGCCGGTAATATGTCCGTGTGATGACAGCTGATTGGGACTGTGACCGGGCTTCCCCTTCCTTCCTGTTTGGTCTTTGCCTTCGTTGTCTTGAATAGACTACTGTCGTTGTGCGTTGCCGTGACGTTCCGTCTTGCCTCAACTCAACTGCGCCTGCTTGACCTGTCCACATCAAGTGAACTTGACATCGGGAGATTGTGAGACCCGAGTATTAATCCGTGTGGCCGTTTGGCCACCTCCGCACTGTTTCAACTGGAAGATTGTGTCTGTGGGGTTTGTATGGTTGTGTGGATGAATTCAAAGTTGATGTGAGTGTTTGAGTGTGCTGTTTATTGTTGGAAGTGTGTGTGAGCGTGTATATGTACGAGTGTGCGAGCGTGAGAAATAAGTATTAATGGTTGTGAGTTTGCGTGATTTTAAATGCATCCTGTGTGTGTGTGTGTGTGTGTGTATTGTTAATGGACAAGGTGTAATGTGATTTGCATCTGTTATTTTGTTGTTTTTGTTTTGTATTTTGTTGATCAACTTGTATTTTTCTTTTCTTGTTTGTTGATTTGATCATTTTGATTATTGTACTTTTTTTTCTTGTTTATTGATTTGTGACAATTTGACATTGATTTTGTTAACTTTGTTGGACCGGCTGAGAAGGAGTGCTGACCACTCTAGGTCCAAGTTAATGGGTACCCTTGTTCACTGAGTGATTTGAGTCTTTTGAATTCCCTGTCACTTGAATGCACGTGTGCTTGTGGTGAAGTGAGTACACTACTGTACGTTTGAAGTGCTTGTAGTGAAATGGAATTGGGTAGGTTTGTTATTTCTCCTTGCCATCCGACATGTTATTTTTGATTTTTGTTATTTTTCTTTAGTTTTGATTCTGAAGCCACATTAACCCCTGGTGTATGGAAGTGTGTGTGTGTGTGTCGAGCTTTTAGTCTAGTTATTATAATAAAGTATTATTGTTATTTTCTATATTCACGTCTCTGCTGTGTCTTTGTGGGAACGAACCTGTGTGTGTCCTTATTGGACCATAATTTCCCTGGGTGAAATTCCCAGGGTGGCGTAGTCGGTGTTGTAATTATAATTGAGACCAGAATAACGAAACTCACCTTTTCGACGCCACATAAGCATGAGCCCCGTCAGACTGGTCGTGGCGGAGGTGTTGCAACAATATATAGTGATATTCTCAATGTTACCCAGAAAACAGGATACAGGTTTAACTCTTTTGAAATACTTCTGCTAAATGTTACACTGTCAGACATGCAAAATAAATCTAATGTATCTCTTGCTCTGGCTACTGTGTATAGACCACCAGGGCCGTATACAGAATTCCTAAAAGAATTTGCAGATTTCCTCTCAGACCTTCTAGTTACAGTTGATAAGGCGCTAATCATGGGAGATTTTAATATTCACGTTGATAATGCAAATGATACATTAGGACTTGCGTTTACTGACCTAATAAACTCCTTTGGAGTCTAGCAAAATGTCACCGGGCCCACTCATCGTTTTAATCATACACTAGATTTAATTATATCGCATGGAATCGATCTTACTGCTATAGATATTGTACCCCAAAGTGATGATATTACAGACCATTTTCTTGTATCGTGCATGCTGCGTATAACTGATATTAACTATATGTCTCAGCGATACCGTCTGGGCAGAACTATTGTTCCAGCCACCAAAGAAAGATTCGCAAATAACCTGCCTGTTCTATCTCAACTGCTATTTGTACCCATAAATACACATGAATTAGACGAAATTACTGACAACATGGGCACTATTTTCTCTAATACATTAGAAGCTGTTGCCCCCATCAAATTGAAAAAGGTTAGAGAAAAACGTACCGTGCCATGGTATAACAGTAATACTCACTCTCTCAAGAAAGTAACTCGTAGTCTTGAACGCAAATGGAGAAAACTAACTTGGAAGTTTTTAGAATTGCATGGAAAAACAGTATGTCCAGCTATAGACAGGCTCTAAAAACTACTAGGGCAGAGCATATCCACAAACTCATAGAAAATAACCAAAACAATCCAAGGTTTTTATTTAGCACAGTGGCTAAGTTAACAAATTACCAGACGCCACCTGATTCAAATATTCCACCAACGTTAAATAGTAATGACTTTATGAATTTCTTCACTGATAAAATAGATAACATTAGAAATACAATAGCGAATGTAGATTCTACAGCGTCTAACACTTCAGTTTCATCCATCGCACCCAAAGATAAACTGCAGTGCTTTACAACTATAGGACAGGAAGAGCTAAATAAACTTATCACTGTATCTAAACCAACAACATGTTTATTAGATCCTGTACCCACTAAATTACTAAAAGAGCTGTTACCTGTAGCCGAAGAACCGCTTCTCAATATCATTAACTCGTCGTTATCTTTAGATCACGTCCCAAAACCATTCAAGCTGGCGGTTATCAAGCCTCTTATTAAGAAACCAAAACTAGATCCTAGTGTACTGGCAAATTATAGGCCTATTTCAAATCTTCCATTTATGTCTAAAATTTTAGAAAAAGTTGTGTCTGCTCAATTGAGCACCTTCCTGCATAAAAATGATCTGTATGAAGAATTTCAGTCGGGGTTTTAGGCCCCACCATAGCACAGAAACTGCACTTGTTAAAATTACAAATGACCTGCTCCTTGCGTCAGATCAAGACTGCATCTCATTTCTAGTCTTATTTGATCTTAGTGCTGCGTTCGACACCATAGATCATGACATACTCATAGATCGATTACAAAACTATACATGTATTCAAGGGCAGGCTCTAAGATGGTTTAGATCCTACCTGTCCGATCGCTACCATTTTGTTTACTTAAATGGGGTGTCATCTCATTTATCATCAGTAAAATATGGAGTGCCACAAGGATCCGTCCTAGGTCCCCTTCTATTTTCAATATACATGTTGCCCCTTGGTAATATTATTAGAAAATACGGAATTAGCGTCCACTGTTATGCTGATGATACTCAGCTATATATCTCAACGAGACCAGATGAAACTTCCCAATTATCTAAGCTAACAGAGTGTGTTAAAAATGTAAAAGATTGGATGACAAATAATTTTCTCCAATTAAATTCGGATTAGACAGAGATAATAATTATTGGACCAAAAAACACTACACAGAATCTTGTAGATTACAATCTGTAACTAGACGGATGTACTGTTACTTCCTCTACAGTCAGAAATCTGGGTGTTATATTAGACAGCAATTTGTCTTTTGAAAATCATATTTCCAATGTTACAAAGACTGCATTCTTCCATCTTAGAAACATTGCCAAGCTACGAAACATGTTATCTGTTTCTGATGCAGAAAAGCTAGCTCATGCATTCATGACCTCTAGACTGGACTATTGTAATGCACTTCTAGGTGGTTGTCCTGCATCTTCAATAAACAAGCTACAGGTAGTCCAAAATGCAGCAGCTAGAGTCCTTACGAGGTCAAGAAAATATGATCATATTACCCCAATTTTACAGTCTCTGCACTGGCTACCTATTAAGTTCCGAATCAGTTACAAATTATCATTACTTACCTATAAGGCCCTAAATGGTCTAGCTCCTGCGTACCTAACTAGCCTTCTACCACGTTACAACCCATCACGCACCCTAAGGTCACAAAACGCTGGACTTTTGGTAGTTCCTAGGATAGCAAAGTCCACTAAAGGAGGTAGAGCTTTCTCACATTTGGCTCCCAAACTCTGGAATAGCCTTCCTGATAATGTTCGGGGTTCAGACACACTCTCTCTGTTTAAATCTAGATTAAAAACACATCTCTTTCGCCAAGCATATGAAAAATTTATCTTTTAAATTGTGAGTGTAGTTGCATCTGATCAAATGTGCATTTTTATTCTTTAGCTTGTGTTAAACTAATTTTACTTTGTTAGAACATCAGCTATGCTAATGATGTCTCTATTTTGTTTCTCTGTTTTGCCATGGGATTTACATCCCGTGGTAACTAGGATTTACACAAGCTCCAGTCTGGATCCAGAACACCTGAGAAGAGATGATGCTGACCCTCAGAGGAGCCCAGATGATCCTAACCTTGAATCAACAACAGAACTAAATAATTATTGCTACATGTGTGACTGCATCATATGATAACTATTAATTAATAATATTGATAGTTCATCGTCTAGCTGACTACGTCTTGTATTATTAATATTATTTTTTATTTTTTCTAAAATCCTGTCAAACGTGCACAAACTACTAGCTACTACTAAATATTGTAGAAACAATTTTCTGTAAAGTTGCTTTGTAACGATTTGTATTTTAAAAAAGCGCTATACAAATAAATAAACTTGAATTGAAAATTAGGAAAACAGTGTCAATAATGTACCAGTAGTTCAATTCCAGGCTGCAGCAAAGTCAGATTGTGCAGAAGAATCATCTGTTTCCTGTGGTCTTGTCCTGGTGCTCCTCTGAGACAAGGTCTTTACAGGGGATCTGTATCTGGGGCTCTAGTTGTCCTGGTCTCCGCTGTCTTTCAGGGCAGTAGAGGTCCTTTCTAAGTGCCGATCCACCTCTGGTCTGGATACGTACTGGATCCGGGTGACTGCAGTGACCCTCTGATCTGGACACAGACTGGATCTGGTGGCCACGGTGACCTCGGAACAAGAGAGAAACAGATAAATATTAGCGTAGATGCCATTCTTCTAATGATGTAGCAAGTACATAGGGTGTTATGGGAAGTGTTTCCGGTTCACCTAATTAATGCAGCCTAAAAATCCTTTAACGGATTTAGATATTAAAAGCATCTTAGTACGTTATGTGTATGCCAGGTTAAAGAGATGGGTCTTTAATCTAGATTTAAACTGCAAGAGTGTGTCTGCCTCCCGAACAATGTTAGGTAGGTTATTCCAGAGTTTAGGCGCCAAATAGGAAAAGGATCTGACGCCCGCAGTTGAAATTGATATTCTAGGTACAACCCGAATTCCGGAAAAGTTGGGACGTTTTTTAAATTTTAATAAAATGAAAACTAAAAGACTTTCAAATCACATGAGCCAATATTTTATTCACAATAGAACATAGATAACATAGCAAATGTTTAAACTGAGAAAGTTTACAATTTTATGCACAAAATTAGCTCATTTCAATTTTGATTTCTGCTACAGGTCTCAAAATAGTTGGGACGGGGCATGTTTACCATGGTGTAGCATCTCCTTTTCTTTTCAAAACAGTTTGAAGACGTCTGGGCATTGAGGCTATGAGTTGCTGGAGTTTTGCTGTTGGAATTTGGTCCCATTCTTGCCTTATATAGATTTCCAGCTGCTGAAGAGTTCGTGGTCGTCTTTGACGTATTTTTCGTTTAATGATGCGCCAAATGTTCTCTATAGGTGAAAGATCTGGACTGCAGGCAGGCCAGGTTAGCACCCGGACTCTTCTATGATGAAGCCATGCTGTTGTTATAGCTGCAGTATGTGGTTTTGCATTGTCCTGCTGAAATAAACAAGGCCTTCCCTGAAATAGACGTTGTTTGGAGGGAAGCATATGTTGCTCTAAAACCTTTATATACCTTTCAGCATTCACAGAGCCTTCCAAAACATGCAAGCTCCCCATACCGTATGCACTTATGCACCCCCATACCATCAGAGATGCTGGCTTTTGAACTGAACGCTGATAACATGCTGGAAGGTCTCCCTCCTCTTTAGCACGGAGGACATGGCGTCCGTGATTTCCAACAAGAATGTCAAATTTGGACTCGTCTGACCATAAAACACTATTCCACTTTGAAATAGTCCATTTTAAATGAGCCTTGGCCCACAGGACACGACGGCGCTTCTGGACCATGTTCACATATGGCTTCCTTTTTGCATGATAGAGCTTTAGTTGGCATCTGCTGATGGCACGGTGGATTGTGTTTACCGACAGTGGTTTCTGAAAGTATTCCTGGGCCCATTTAGTAATGTCATTGACACAATCATGCCGATGAGTGATGCAGTGTCGTCTGAGAGCCCGAAGACCACGGGCATCCAATAAAGGTCTCCTGCCTTGTCCCTTACGCACAGAGATTTCTCCAGTTTCTCTGAATCTTTTGATGATGTTATGCACTGTAGATGATGAGATTTGCAAAGCCTTTGCAATTTGACGTTGAGGAACATTGTTTTTAAAGTTTTCCACAATTTTTTTACGCAGTCTTTCACAGATTGGAGAGCCTCTGCCCATCTTTACTTCTGAGAGACTCTGCTTCTCTAAGACAAAGCTTTTATAGCTAATCATGTTACAGACCTGATATCAATTAACTTAATTAATCACTAGATGTTCTCCCAGCTGAATCTTTTCAAAACTGCTTGCTTTTTAGCCATTTGTTGCCCCCATGCCAACTTTTTTGAGACCTGTAGCAGGCATTAAATTTTAAATGAGCTAATTAAGTGGATAAAAGTGTAAAATTTCTCAGTTTAAACATTTGCTACGTTATCTATGTTCTATTGTGAATAAAATATTGGCTCATGTGATTTGAAATTCCTTTAGTTTTCATTTTATTAAAATTTAAAAAACGTCCCAACTTTTCCGGAATTCGGGTTGTAGTAAGAACTCTTGCTGCTGCATTTTGGACTAGCTGTAGTTTGTTTACTAAGCGTGCAGAACAACCACCCAATAAAGCATTACAATAATCTAACCTTGAGGTCATAAATGCATGGATTAACATTTCTGCATTTGACATTGAGAGCATAGGCCGTAATTTAGATATATTTTTGAGATGAAAAAAAATGCAGTTTTACAAATGCTAGAAACGTGGCTTTCTAAGGAAAGATTGCGATCAAATAGCACACCTAGGTTCCTAACTGATGACGAACAATTGACAGAGCAACCATCAAGTCTTAGACAGTGTTCTAGGTTATTACAAGCGGAGTTTTTAGGTCCTATAATTAACACCTCTGTTTTTTCAGAATTTAGCAGTAAGAAATTACTCGTCATCCAGTCTTTTATATCGACTATGCAATCCATTAGTTTTTCAAATTGGTGTGTTTCACCGGGCTGCGAAGAAATATAGAGCTGAGTATCATCAGCATAACAGTGAAAGCTAACACCATGTTTCCTGATGATATCTCCCAAGGGTAACATATAAAGCGTGAAGAGTAGCGGCCCTTGTACTGAGCCTTGAGGTACTCCATACTGCACTTGTGATCGATAGGATACATCTTCATTCACTGCTACGAACTGATGGCGGTCATACAAGTACGATTTAAACCATACTAATGCACTTCCACTGATGCCAACAAAGTGTTCAAGTCTATGCAAAAGAATGTTGTGGTCAATTGTGTAAAAACGCAGCACTAAGATCCAATAAAACTAATAGAGAGATACACCCACGATCAGATGATAAGAGCAGATCATTTGTAACTCTAAGGAGAGCAGTCTCAGTACTATGATACGGTCTAAATCCTGACTGGAAATCCTCACATATACCATTTTTCTCTAAGAAGGAATATAATTGTAAGGATACCACCTTTTCTAGTATCTTGGACAGAAAAAGGAGATTCGAGATTGGTCTATAATTAACTAGTTCTTTGGGGTCAAGTTGTGGTTTTTTGATGAGAGGCTCAATAACAGCCAGTTTGAAGGTTTTGGGGACATATCCTAATGACAGTGAGGAATTAATAATAGTCAGAAGAGGATCTATGACTTCTGGAAGCACCTCTTTTAGGAGCTTAGATGGTATAGGGTCTAACATACATGTTGTTGGTTTAGATGATTTAACAAGTTTATACAATTCTTCCTCTCCTATAGTAGAGAATGAGTGGAACTGTTCCTCAGGGGGTCTATAGTGCGCTGTCTGATGTGATACTGTAGCTGACGGCTGAATGGTTGCAATTTTATCTCTAATAGTATCAATTTTAGAAGTAAAGTAGTTCATAAAGTCATTACTGCTGTGGTGTTGGGAAATGTCAACACTTGTTGAGGCTTTATTTTACGTTAATTTAGCCACTGTATTGAATAAATACCTGGGTTTATGTTTGTTTTCTTCTAAAAGAGAAGAAAAGTAATCGGATCTAGCAGTTTTTAATGCTTTTCTGTAGGATATGTTATTTTCCCACCAAGCAATACGAAATACCTCTAGTTTTGTTTTCCTCCAGCTGCGCTCCATTTTTCGGGCTGCTCTCTTTAGCTTCCTTAAGCGTAAAGGAGCAACTTTATTTAAAGTGCTAGAAAAGAGAGAGTCCATACTTTCTGTTACATCATCAAGTTGTTCTGAGGTTTTGGATATGCTAAGGATTTTGGATACATCAGGAAGATAACTTAAAAAGCAATCTTTTGTGTTAGAAGTGATGGTTCTTCCATACTTGTAACAAGAAGTAGAATTTACAATTTTGGCTATATGAAGTTTGCACAGAACTAAATAATGATCTGAGATATCATCACTTGGCTGAATAATTTCAACACCATCAACATCAATTCCATGTGACAGTATTAAATCTAGAGTATGATTTCGACAATGAGTAGGTCCTGAAACGTGTTGTCTAACACCAATAGAGTTCAGAATGTCTATAAATGCTGATCCCAATGCATCTTTTTCATTATCAAGATGGATATTAAAATCACCAACTATTAAGACTTTATCATGTAACCATGGTTCCCTGAGAGGGAACAAATGCTGCACCCCCTTGCCATGCCTTCGGCTTGCCTGTTTACCTCACCTTCAGACAGTTAAGTGGAACCATGGTTACATGCATAAACTAAGATGTTTTCTTGATCCATTTAGAGGTGGACTTGCTGGTGTGTTTGGGATCATTGTCCTGCTGCATAACTCAAGTGCACAACCCAAGTGCGCTTGATCTTGAGGTCACAAACTGACAGCCTGATTTTCTGATGGACTGCAGAATTCATGCTTTTATCAATTATGGCAAGTTGGGGGATTTCAAGATGGCGGCTTGAAGGGAGGCTGTGTGTAGTTGAGCTGTAGTGTCTCTTTGCTGAGTTTCCTACTATTACAACCCAAAAATTATAATTTTAGCACACACGTCTTGTGTTTGCCATTATGAGCATAAATAACTACTTTCTGAGGCAAACAGAAAGCATGCCACATAAGAAAACGGCTATTGCAAACAGGTCTGACAAGGCCCGTGAGTAAGCCGACATTGCTAATGCTAATACGAGCTCGCCCACGTCTCCACTGTCTGACGCAGTTGCGGAGATTACAGCCAATATATCTAAACTCAATGAAAAAACTGATCCGATATCTCAAGATATCTGCTATGGAAGACGTGGTAACCCCGACCAAGGCTAAGCTACAGTCCCTTGAGAAACTTGTACATGCCATGGGAGAATGGGCTGAAGAACTTGAAAACAGAGGAAGAAGGACGTGGTTTTTCAAATCATGGCCTTGCTAAGACTCTCGGTATTACTTCGAAAGCGGGTCATATAAAGCTGGAGAGAGCGCATCGATCACTCGCACCCAAACCTTCCTCTACGCAGCGACCGTGACCCATCTTGGTGAGGTTCAAGACAAACATCGAGTGTTAAAAGTTGCGTGAGAGCTGGGAATCGAAGGTTCTTGGAAATTTGGAGACAGCACGGTGATGTTTTTCAGGACTTTTCTGCGTCTGTCCTTGACAAATGCAAGATGTTCGATGAAGTTAAGAAAAGCCTAAAATCCTTAGGTGCGGAATACAGGCAAATTTACCCTGCCCTCCTAAAGGTAAACATCCGTGGCACGGTGAAGGTGTTTCATGAGCTGTCGAGACGTTCCTAAGTTCTCTGGATGCTGAGCCTGTTGGTAATACTTGATTGTCCAATGTACACTGTAGGCTTTTTAGATAATTATACACTGGTGCAAGTTTAAATATTGAACATTTAACTGAGACATTGAAACGTGTGCTTGTTGTACTGTTTAACAAGTTGTGCGTTCATTAATGGTGGCACTACCGCTTGACGTTCTGGCTGGATATTTCCTTGTTTCCTTTTGTCGTTAACGGACCTCTTTTCACTGGGACTCCTGTTATGCAACGGGAGGTAAAATGTGTAATTTAATTAGTGTTCTCCAATTCCTTTTTATTTTTTTCAGGTCTTTTTCTCATCTTTCACTTCAAGGAGCAGAGGCGTAGTTATCTTAATTATGAGAGGTATGCCATTCCAATTAGTAGAAGTTAAAGGACACAAGAGGGCTCCATTTAATGGTAAAGGGGGTATTATATGGGGAGGAAATAGTTTTTATGAACATTTATTGGCCCCCAAGCCACCCAGGCGATTTTTTGACTACAGCATTTGCCAAATTAGCAGAGTGGGGAGTTAAGACACTGTTTATTGGGGGATATTTAAATTGTCATTTATGCCCCATTATAGATAAATTCCCAACGGGTAAATCATTCAACTCAGGCTAAACTGTTAAGGCTCTCCGTGAAGACTTTGACTATGTAGATATTTGGAGGGCATGCCACCCTGCAGAACAGGAGTATACTTTTTTCTCTAGGGTCCACAGCTGCTATACTAGGATAGATTATTTATTTTCTCCAAAAAATGTGTTGCAGCATATAATGTCTTGCCATATACTAAATATATCTATATCTGACCATGCATCAGTTTTTGCCGAATATTCCTTTGGGAACCAAAATACTAATAGTTGGAGATTTCACCCATTCATTTTGTCTGATCATAATTTTATATTATATTTTACAGAGGAGTTTAACTCTTTCATGTCCAGTAACTCTGCCTCAACCGAAGATCCATCTTTACTATGGGAAACAGCCAAAGCGTTTTCTAGAGGCCTTATTATAGCATACACAAGTAAAAGGCACAGATAAGTCAAACAAAAAGAGATTTTAGAATCGAAGCTTAAGGATCCTGAGAGATTATATCTAAAAAAAAAAAACAGCCCCTCGTAAGATGAAGGAAATTTCAGCACTTAGACCTGCTTTAGATTCTCTTTAAACAAAAAAAGCAGAAGTGAAACTCGAGCAATATACGAGCATGGGGAAAATATACGAGCATGGGGATAAAGTGGGGAAATATTTAGCATTCTTAACGAATAAAAGAAAAAATCGGAATCGCTCAGTCTATCCTGTCCAATGTGGATAGTAGCGGTGAACGTTTTCTAGACAGCTTATCTATTAATAATACATTTAAAGAATGGTTTGAGAATTTATACGTCAGAATTAGAAGGGGATATAACACAATCCACAGAGCTTTTCTTCTCCACCCTTAACCTACCCAGTTTATCAGAGGATCAGATCACTTCCCTTAATGCTCCTATATCTAAAAATGAAGTTCTAGAAGCCATAAAGAGTTTGCAATCTGGGAAAGCACCTGGCCCAGATGGGCTTAGTACTGCATTTTATAAAGAATTTAGAGATTTATTAGTTGACACCCTTACTAAATATGCTCAATGACTCATCTGAAAAAGTCCATTTGCCATGGTCCATGAGAGGCAAATATATTCTTAATTTTGAAAAAAGGGAAGCAAGTGGAGGACTGTTCGTATATTTCGTTGCTTAATGTAGATCTGAAGATTCTTTCTAAAATATTAGCAACATGGTTAGAATGTGCTCTCCCCGCTCTAATAAAGGATGTCCAAACAGGCTTTATAGTAGGACGCAACACTGTCAATCTTGTGATTTCTCTAGATGCTGAGAAGCACTTCTTATTTCATACGTTACATAAATTTGGTCTTGGTGAGCACTTTATTAAGTGGGTTAAGTTATTGTATAATGAACCTCTTGGTGCCGTGCTGACTAATGGATGCCTCTACATTCAAGTTTGGGAGGGGGACGAGGCAAGGCTGCCCTCTATCTCCTCTTTTATTTGCTTTGATAATTGAACCATTGGCAGAAGCTATAAGAACAAATAATGAAATTTGTGGGTTAACAATAGCAAACAATCAATATAACATTGCCCTATATGCCGATGATATTTTGATATTCACTGTGAATCCTGATACCTCTACCCCAGCTCTTTTAGACACAAATGACAAATTCAGCACTTTTTCAAGGTTATAAAATTAATTATGATAAGTCAGTGGCAATGCTTATAGGTGTCTTAAAACAAATATCCCAAACATTACCATCCTTCCCATTTAGATGGGCCCCTGAGGGTTTAATATATTTGGGCAATAATGTTAAGTCCAACCGAATATGTTCAAAATGTGGAAGAAAGTTTACTTTATACATCTGTTTAAATGAAGGGGCATTTAAACAGATGTATAAAGTAAACTTTCTTCCACATTTTGAACATATTCGGTTGGACTTAGAAAGGTGGAGTGTTCTTTCTGTTTCTTGGTTGGGATGGATCTCCTCCTAAAGATGAATATTCTTCCAAGATTACTTTACCCCATTCAAACGATTCCAATAAATTTTACACATAGAACTAATAAGAAATTGAATGGTTGGTTTAGTTCCTTTATATGGGCAAAAAAACAAAAAAAACAAAGCACGTTTAAACTTTTACTTTTCAGCTTCAATCTTCATTGGGAGGTCTTGACCTTCCAGATACACGGAAATATCAGCTAAGTGTTCACTTGCGTTACATTTCTGACTGGGTACATAGAAGGTCCAGATCAGTGTGGTTTGATACTGATATTCCTTTAGTAAATTAGCTTTTTAACGGATATTGAAAAGGACATGGGAAAGGACATGTGATATACAAATCACAGACAATCAATGGGAGGAAGCATGGAAGAATACAGGGACCTTATACAGGGGCATTATTAACAGAGTAAAAGCAATGCAGTTGAAAGTTTTGCACAGAGCTCACATTTCTCCTTTGCGGAGGCACAAGTTTGCTCGCCAATGTGTCCGAAATGTAAAACAGAGAAAAGAGATCTTATTCACAGTTTCTGGTCTTGTAAGGAGATTCAGAAGTTTTGGGTTAAGGTTGAACAAACTTAATGCTCTCTTATCTATTAGTATTGGCTATGGTCCAAAACACATGTTGCTTGGAATACACAATGACATGGTCGTAAACACACATGAAAACACACTTGGCAAGTTCCTAACATTCTGTGCAAGAAAATGTATTCTTTTGAACTGGTTAGCTGTTAAAGCCCCTTCTAGGTCACTATGGCACAGGGTTATATTGGAATATGTTTCATTAGATTATCTAATCTGTGCGTTTTATAATAAAGAGGTCCTTTTTTATTGAAGGTGAGACTCATTTCTGATATAATTGGGCTTGGATAGATCCAATATTCTTATTAGAGGTTTGTTTAATGAGGTTTAAATGTGTGGCACATTGGATCAAAATTATGTAAGATATATTGTGTGTATGATTATGCCATTCTCCCTTTTATTTCTTAAATTGAAGTGGTAAGCCATATATATTTATTTGATTAACCTTCTTCGCCCCTCCTTATGGCACGTCATCCAGTTCCTGAAGCACTACCTCCACCAACTACAACAGGCACAGGTTTGATTTAAACCGAGTGAAATTAATAACTGTAAAGCAGTATTTCCAGATGTATGGTGAACAGATATTGATGACAGTGACAGCATAAAAAATAAAAAAAATAGCAACAATTTACTCTGGTTTAATTATAACATTTATTGTAAAAATATTTTTAATACATTTTGTACACAATGTTGCCTTAGATCTTTACTTTGGAAAGGCATGAACAGAAACGTTAAACCCTAAAGTAAATGGAGGCTGTACACAGATGCTTAAAAATGTTTAAGCTGCAAGTGCAACTGTTAACTTCCTTCAAAAGAGAAGCCAGCACTGCTGCAGATCTGAGCATAATGTCAGACGTACCACAGGCTTTCAGCCCTTTATGTGAATTTAGTATCAACGGAAATTATTGCTCATTAAATGTGGTGCAACATCTCAATCAGTCAGCCGACAGAAGGGAGCGATTTCTTGTAAAATGAAACCGATGCGATTGCTAACAAAACTACTATTCCCAAAGCAAATATGGATGAACTAAACATCTAAGCAACTAGATTTTCAGATGTTTAGATGAAATCAAACTCGAGATCACCTGAGGAGTGCTGGGCAGGTCAAAGGTCGAGAGCATGCACGCATCCAGACGTACGTATCGGCGGATGTAAACAGTGTATTTGAGCTACCCAGAACCCCTCTAGACAGCGGGGCTCAAACAACACAAAACACGCTAATGGTGCACATGTGCCAAGTGTTGAAAGGACACCACCCTCTCGAAATCCATCAGTACAAGTTCTTTAAAAATGAGAACTTCACCAAAACCAAACATCAGACAAATTACATTAGTTTCATATGAGATGTCCTTCTATAAAACTATGTTTGTTCACAATTTTCCTGCAGGTCCGTTCAGGGGAAGACGACCTGACACCCATCCGCTGCTGCCATCCTGTGACATCTTCTCTCAGATCTTCTGACTGAGCTGAGCTCTTGAGGATCACTCATTCAGGGAAAGGATGATGTCATCTTCCAGGTCTGAGTTATCAGAGCTGTCCGCTACAGGAAGAACAGAACAGAACAACGTTTCAGAAAAACAAAAACTAAGAAAAAAGAAAGAAAAGCAGCAATAAATTAAACAAACATGAAGGGGAAGGACATCATGAACAGTCAAGCCGACAGCAAACAGCTACTGATACTGTATAACCTGTCAGCATCAGAGTCCGCTCTTATAACGGATTCGAATCTGTGACTGTTATCACCTGCAAGGGGCCAAAAGTGAATGAATATAATCTCAACCGAAACAAAACTAAATCTAACAAAGATACTGCACGTGTTTCTTTTATTTTGATGCCAGAGCATCGTTTTTGTGAAACCCAGGAATTTCATCATAACTTGCTTCTAGGTTTCAAGCTCCCTTTCTCCATTTCCATTACTCTTTTTTTTAACACCACCTCCGCCACAGACTACGTTTACATGCGCATGAATAATGCGATTATTTCCAATAATCAGAGTTCCTAAGGACTTAAATCGCATTATGATGTTTACATGTCGAGAGCAAAACTCTTCACTCCCATTTACATGCGGTTTCAGTTATTGCTAAGAATTGTGGTTATTTTTTTACTGCCATTATTCACATACCCCACTGCACAGCACAAATGATGGACTCCGACAGAGCAGGTGTGTTACTGGACGCTGTTTTAGAATATGGTTGTATTCCATGCAATTGCAGTATTTAAATCAAAGTATTGCATTTACATGAGGTAGTTTAAAATCACACTATTGCCAAAATCTAATTATAAATCGCATTAAGCAGGTGCATGTGAACACACTCATTGATGGAATTCTTCTGGCTCTGTGTATTTAATCATTGGTATTTAATTTCTTTTTTTTTTAAAGCACAAGCTCTGTTCATTCGTTTGATATATTGAACATTCATTTATTTCGAAAATGCTGATGGGGCAAGAGTTGACGGTCTTGTTTAATATGAAAACACAAGCATTATAATAAACGGTTGGTATACAATAAACACGCAGTTATGTCATTTAAACCAGCGGTTCCCAACCCTGATCCTGGAGGCACCCCAAAACACAAATTCAGGTCTTGAAGTCTACTAATGAGCTGAATCAGGTGTGTTTGATTAAGGAGACATGCAAAGCAGGCAGTGTTAGGGGGTCTCCAGCACCAGGGTTGGGAACCACTGATTTAAACAAGCCTTTGAATAAAAAAAATTATTATTATTATTTCATGGATATGCCTGAGAGAGCAACTTTAAATCATGTAAATTCAAATGTCATACTTGCGTCATAATTCACCATGTACTGTATATATTATTAGTGATAGCTAGTGTTCATTTGAAAAAAATGTGATTTCCAGTAACTTGCTTAAATAGTTGAGGTCAAACCAACTTGTTTATAAGTTACCGGTGCTAATAATACACATAATTTAAATACATTTGCACAGTAGACATTTACTACACCATGAGCTCAAGTAGGGAGAAGGCAACTCTGACTTGTTAATAAGAAATCAATGTTCCTGTTTTATGAAGCATGAAACCTTTCTCCAGTATTGTTTGTTCTTTTAAGCTCTAAGTGTGTGATAGAGAAATCAAATGTTTCTGCAGTGAGCAGCATGTCTGCATGTGTGCGTGCACACGTCACTCACTGTTGTCTAGTACAAGCTCCACATCTCGTTCATTGTCATCAGAATCATCATCATCGTCATCATCATCATCGTCGTCGTCGTCATCGTCGTCCGCCTCTTCATCCAGCAGGCGAGCCACCTCCTCATCATCAGACGGAGAGAAATCCTGCTCGCCATCCTCCTCCTCCTCCTCTTCCTCTCCGTTATTCTCGTTCTCCAGCTCTGCAAGCAGCGGGTCGGTATCGATGTCATCCATGTCATCATCATCGGAGTCATCGTCATCCTCTTCATCCTGATCATCCTCCTCCTGAATTAAACCAATGTCTTATGATCAAGTTTAAAGTGAGCAGCCTCACCGATGATCCTCTTATTCCTGATTTCCAGAAAAACTATAAAACTGTGCATCACCTGCTGCTCTGCATATATGCTTCTGAACAATCCCAGCATCAGAAGTAACAGCTGAAGCCACTGATGTTCAACAACATCCTCATATTCAGATCTTAAGTTTGAGTGCATTTCACAAGCAGAAGAGGTAGTTTTTGTAAATTCTCTCAAAAGAATGATGGTCAATCTAAAATTAACTTCGCACACTTCGTTCTCTGTGCACACCTTGAGCTGTATAATGACAGTATTGCCTTCTGTAGAGATGCTTTATAATTATATATACTTTAAAACCTATATTATTTTTTATAACAGAACAACCACTGATAGCGAAGGTGAATAGATTCTCGTATTACATGTGAACTATTTAGGCTTGACAAAGCTTCCACCGCTAATAGATAAAATAGTTTTGATATCACAATTAATGAGTTCATAATTTAGTTTTCTACACAGAAACGGTTAAAACATATATGATGTAGTTTGCATCAGTCTCACCTGATCTTCCTCATCCTCTTCCTCCTCAGCAAGTCTCTGGCGACCGACCTCATACAGCCGACACACAGTGTCCATGTTTATTGAATCCTGATTCTGTTACACACATTCATACAGAACACACACAGAGTTTGTGTACAAGAAAATGGATATAGTGTTCAAATAAAAGTAAATTCTACAAATCTACTATTGTATTACAGTAAAGACATTTAAACAATATTTTTTAAATGTTGAACTGAACAAGTGTATAATTTAAGTACAAAATCCCAGAGTTTAGGTATCACTGGCATAACAATAACTAGTTAACGAAATAGAAAAAATAAAATAAAAAAAACACCATACCTCAATGACAGCAAGATAGCAGTCTTTAGTGTCTGTGCACAGGTCAAAAATGTTCCTCTTCACATCAATGGTGGCTGAGAAAACAAACAGACCATCATCAAGATCTTCATCAGCTTCACCATCTTAAAATCTTTACAAAAACCTTGTTACAGAAACATTTTAGGTCATTTTCAAAGCACATGCCGTGCTACTAATCAAACCATTTTAAACTGGTCTTTCCATTGTAAAGACAAATGTCTAATTCCTTTCCAAGTGCATATCTTACAAGATTCATCTGTCTGCCTAATTGTTAATAACAAAAATATTAATGAAAGACAGAGATATTAAACATTCTCTGCCGCTTTTACAAAAGCCGAATATATATGAACCGAGATGAAGAGAAGAGAGAATAAAGATAGTCATACCGATGGGTTTATAATCGGTGGCATCAAAGGTCCTGAAGGACGATCCAAATGGACTCTTCATCTGCTGCTCCATCATGTCATCCTCATCGTCAGCCTGCAACATGGCTACAACACACTCCAGAACATCAGCAAACTGACATGACATCCAAAACCTCAACATTTCTTCTGAAGCAAGAGAGTACGCAATTTACAGAATAAAACACCACTTCAGCTGTGCAGAGAGCAGGGCATTAAAAGTCAGATCCGCAGCTTCATCACAACACCTGGCCGGATCTTGAGCATCCTCTGGAGACAGCTTGGTACTGCTTTTTGTGTGTGAAGACTTAGAAGAAGTGTGTATGACCACCTTCACCTTAAGAGGTGACCAAGAACTCCACCGATCCGTGCGGTCACAAAGTGGCCAGACCGAAGACGCCCCTTCAGCACAAGACACGTGCTTGAAACACTGCTTGGAATGTGCAAAAAAAAACAAATGACTCTCAGACTGTGAGAAACCAGATTGTCCAGTCAGATGAAAGGGAGTCTGAATTGTTTAACCGACAAGTGTCATGTCTGTAGGAAACCAGGGGTACTGGTCATCATAGAGGAAAAGCTGAACACTACAAAAGATATTCCTAATGAAACGCTGGTCCAGGGACTGGCTGAAGGTTTGCCTTTCAACAGCACAATCACCCTTCAACAGCCAAGACAATACTGGAGTGGCTTGGAGCCAGACTCGAACCAAAGCAAACATCTCTAGAAAGATCTCACAATGTCCACCGAAGGTCCCCATCCAACCTGAAAATGGTTTGAGACGAGAAAAGTCCCCAAAATCCAGTCTGGAAGGGCATAATTGACAAGCGTTTTCTTTCTCGTGGGGGGGGGGGCGCTTGTCTGAAGCCAATCACATAACGTTTGGTTATGAAGTGTTATTCGCCGGCTCAGCTGCCTCACACTTCTACTGTAAACACAGGAATGCTGCGAAAACAAAACCATCGAGCGAAATACCAGAGTGAACATGGCAGATCACAATCACAATTATCGCCTTGCCGGACTTTGGCCTCCCCAGTTTCTCGCTGACGATCGTTAACAGTTGATAAATTTAACTTTTCCCAAAACCTGTCGGGACTCGGGAGTAGGGCCACAACTTCATCTCCATCCAAAATGTGAAACAAACACTCTTCTTGTTCGGGCTTCAGTTGGTAAATGCCAGGAATATTCTCCACAACAGAGCGAATAGCTTCCCATGTCTCCGTGTCCGTTTTCGATTTCCCTAACCTAAACTACAATCCTAAATTTGGTGCTTAGAGTCTACGTCACGGCTCTCAGCCCGTCCTCTGTTCGTTGATTGACCGGCTGTTTTGGAGCCACAGGAAAACTAAGAGATAGTTCGCTATCTCAGACAGAGCACAGACGCGAACTGAAATTGAGCGGAAGTACGAAGTCTGAATTAGTCAGGCTATCAAACAAGTACTTATTACCCCAAGAATACTTATGTCAATGTGACAATTTTAAAGTTTGCAAAGTTCACAAAACCCATAAATCTGGGTTTTGCTTTTATTCATTATGGTGGAAGAAGTGTAGACTGCTGTAATTTAAAGCATACCAGCATAAACAAAATGAGAGAAAAAAAAAAGAAGTGATTTGAATACTGTGTGTGTGTTTGTCTGTCTCACCTCCATAAATGACCGTTCCATTGTTGTTGAAGACAATCCTACACTGATCGAGCGCTGGTACTGTGTGAAGAAGATGAAACGTCCTCAAATCCCACTGGAGCACGAGTTAAAGCGGACAACGCAGCAAGAAGAGGGCTCACCCTTTAAACATCCCATTAACACTTCTCCAAAACAAGAGCACAATTTTCTACAATAGATAATGGACTATTGTTAATAATTACCAAATTAACTAAAACAGACAACAACAGAATGACAAGCCACAGGCAGTGGTTTGCGGAGCAGAGAAGGATACGATCTCTGTGTTGATGATGACCTCTAAACCATTGGGATGGAAAACACCGCTGATGTTCATGTTGAACTTGTCAAACTTATGGATGGCCTGAGAGGTGCGGACATCCCACATGACACCGTCGTTCAGGACCAGGTCATCCGTGGGGTTAAACGTGGCACAGTTGCGCTTGTAGTTGTTGGCTAGGTCAGGGTTATTGAGCGTCAGGAGCTTCTGTCCAGATTGGATGTCATATATCTGCAGAAATACACAAAGACAAATGACAAAGCTGCTCACAGGCTGGAACAGAGTTATTATACACGGTTGAGGTCATAGTTATACACTATGCAGAATCTGCAAAACATTAACGATCATAAAATCTGCATGTTATTTAAAATGTATATGCTGTTATATTCTAATCAGACATTCAGTGGAAAACAAATAAAACGGAGTAACGGTCAAAAGGTGACTTGCATGTGCGATGTGTTCTTTTGTTCCTATGACTCTGTCCTGAGAGAGTTTGCTGAACTCCACATAATGGTCATCCAGGAATGAATGCCTAGAAAAAAAGGGGTGATCAATGATCAAAACAGTGTTAAAAATCGAAATGATTGTTTTTCAATTAGTTAACCACTAATGGGCATGCTGACTCACTTCATGATGAACACGGACTTCATTCCCCACAGCGCTGATAAAGGATAACTCCAGGAAGCTGAAGTCAACAACAGGGAACCGTCCTGACACACAGACAATACATCACCATCTACCATTAAAAATGCATTTACACAGCAATTACAAGAGCAAACTTTGATACTAATGGCTGATGTGGGTCAGAGCAGCTTTTAACCAGAACTACATCCTACAAAGAGGAAAACCACCATCAGAAATACATGAATCACTTGAACTGCCAAAGCGTTCAGTGTATCAAGCTCTGCCTTACTGGACCATGCCAACCAAATACCAATATATACACCGCAATTACAGGCCAACTGTAAAACCACAAAACTCATATGCAACAACAAGCAGAATCTATCATAGCTCAGCATGAACTTTTTTCCAGGGATGGGTGGGGCAGCAATGACTGTGGCAACTACAACAGTGATCTTAATTTGATGGATTGAAAGCTGCTCCTCTTAAACCATTTGTAGGCAAACTCATGGAGCCAAACGCTTTTTTGTTTACAGTGCATGTTGTGGTGTTAGAGCCCTGGGCCGAGACAGTTCAAGAACCTGAGATGCATGAATGTGTGTGTGTTTACTCTGGAGGGCTCCAGGTGTGTGATGGCGGAGCTGTGGCAGCTGTAGCTGGCTTCCTCCTGTCCACTGAACACATTGTAGAGTTTGAGCTGTCCGGTACATGTGCCCAACATCAGGAAACGCTCTCGTGCTGAGAACGCACAACACATGAAGCCACTCTCATCCTCCTCAGCCTCCCTGAACACAGAGATCGGCCGAAACCTGGACACATGGTCACAAACAGCAGAAGATTAGCATGATGAAACTCAAGATGGTGAAAAAGAGCTTAACGCATTAATAACAAACAATACAGACAGTACAGAGCTGGACTTGGCTACGGACTAGAGTATGGTAGAAGTATGAAACTGTAACGGTATGAAAATTTCTTAATACTGTGATAATTTTGTTCACTATAACTGTAATGTTAAAATGTGCTGGAAATGTTCAAAAGGTACTGACATTCACATTTAAAAGTCAAATCAACAAACAGCAAATAAGATGGAAAAAAAATAATATCGATGAGGTCTGGATTTTAAATGACAACATGACTGTCAAAAATGTATCTAATAATGTAGGAAATGCTCAAATAGAACTTTGAACAGGTTTCATAAAACGGTAAACCTCATGTTTCAACCTTTAAAGAAAAGGGTCAAGTCAAAATGATAATTGATCAGTAAATGATCATATGCACTTTATCTGAATTGTTTCAATGTGTACAATCCATACTATTTTATTTTTTTCAAAATCAATATCAACTGGTCAATTTACAGCAGGGCAGTTTTAGTCTAGACAGAAACTGAATGTGAGTGTAGATTCACTCTCTGACAGCAGGTGGCGCTGATGGAGCAGCAGAATCACACTGTAACCCTGCACAAAGCAGCGTTGCGATTAAAAATAAAAACTTATTTATTAGTTATTACAGGGAGTGAAGATTAAAACAAAATGCCATGAATCTTTTCCGAAGACAGTCAGAACCATCAGAGGTACATTCATAAATTAATTTGTATAGTTCGCTTGATAATTTTTTAAAACCTTGCAGCTTTACGCCATGTTTTCACGCAAAACAAAACTAGTCTGTGAGACTGTTACTTACAACTGTGTTGGATAGTATTTATTAATCCAGAGTTGATCAAATCATGGTAATGAATTTTTAATGGCTTTTCTTAATATATGAAACGAATACTAACTTTGGCGAATATTATCATGATTTATCGTCAAACCAGTAAACGTTACATCTCTACTATCAGATATTTTCATATCTGATCAAAGCATCAGTGTGATCTCACAAATCAGGGTAAGTGTACCTGCTGAAGATGAGATGCCGATCAAAACAGCCTCCATCAACCCCGCCGTATTTGGGGTAGACGACCCTGCGTGTGTGGCGAGGAGTGAAATTGGTGGGTGCCTGGCGTCTCTGCTTGGACTCTGGGCACTGATGCGGTGTGAAGAGGCTGAAGGGAGGACATGTCGTCACGGGGTTCTTGCAGCGGGCGTGCTGCTCTCGTAAATACTCTGTTATGATACTGGAAAAACAAGAACACGTCATACAGTTATGTATGATACATTAACACCAAACTCAACCGCCAAAATATGACTGTCCCCCCAAAACTTCATGTTTTAAATGTGGGATTTCTTCGGAAGGATATGGAAAGCAGCGAGTGCTGCAAAAGCAAGTAGCCACACATGGTTTGACAGATTTTACACATTGCTTCCAGTGATCACAAATAACAGTGCCGATCCTACTACCACAGTGTCATCTAATAATTCCTGACATCAGAAGGGCTTATTTTTATTCAAGCTCAAACTATTTTACTGGATAGAGTCACATACAACTGACAAAAAAAACAAATGGGCTAGTTGTTTACCATATTTGATGTGCTGTATGTTTGCATATTGATCAAGTTTATAAAATAAGTAAGCCTAAATAAATTCCTTGTGTAAAGTGATTTTATTTTTAGAAGACCTGGGTCAAAATTCGATCATATTTTTGTTGTATGAACATTCTGGTTGTGTGGACTTTCATTGGAGGAACAAAAAAAAAAAGGCTTCAATTGGGTTTAAAAGAAAATAATGATTTTGGGGGGAACCCTATAAAGAGTGTATTTTTCTTTATGAAGACACTTTAGATGAAGCGAAGAATGAATCCTATAAATGCATTTAACAACACCTTTTGTTTAGGACTAACGGTATCTATTCTCACAGTTGCTGATGACCAACAAGGGCAGTCATGTGTTTGCTCAACTCTGAGTCATTTTTGTAGCAAGGAGGAACTTTCTAGTTCAAAGAGTTACACCGTCCAATCATCATAACTTGATATGTGCTTAAAAACTTGGGTATGAAACGACAGTCTGAATGAAGGGAAGCACACCTGTCTAGAGAAGGTGGAGAGGGCAGGTGTCTGTCCAGCTGCTTTTTCATGGCCGGACTCTGGCTGAACGCACCATGATCTGATTTCTGCCTCAGTACTTTTGGCTTCTTCCCTCCCACAGCTGCACAGGGTGATGGCCGCTCCCGCGAGAACACGATGCGTCCGATGAGCGGAGAGCCATTACTGTGGTGGGAAACTACAGGTGGTGCAGGGGGCGGAGCCTGTGAGGTGGAGGGGCGGGGCTGGTGATGAGGAAGCGCGTGGGGGGTGTGGCCTCCCAGACGGGCCGTGACTCCGTTAGTGAGCCGGGGAGTCCGTGGGATGCCAGCGGCAGGAGAAGGAGGCGTCGCGACAGAAACGGGAGTGAACGGTGGCACGCTAGCGTGAGCCAGAGCATGCAGCCCCATGGGCAGCTCGGCTTCTTTCGTCAGCGCTAACGCTGTGTCCGTGAGACCTTTAGACAAAAGATGATTCCGAATAAGCAACAGAAGCTCCTTCTCTGGAAACGAAATGCGTGACTGTGCCACGACGCTAGCCCGCTGCAGCCGCGCCAGGGACACATCTGTGCCGATCAACAACGGCTTTCCAGACACTCGCTCTATGAGTTCTGCTGCATACTTGCAGAAGCGCACATGCTCGCTGCGCTTGTCCTGAAGCACAGGCTCTTTCATCAGCTGCTGGATCTGTCCGCTGCTGAACAGCGGAAGCTTGCTGATGATCTGTCGTACCGCGGCGCTACGTGCTAACCCAACTAAAGCTTTGCACGCCAGAGCACGAATCTGATCGGCATCGGTGATGGGCATCTTGATGGTGAGCAGGGACAGCAGGACTTTAATGCCATTGTTGGACTGAACCACGTTCCACATCTTGGCCAGGACGCTCTCGCTGGCGCGGTGGGTCTGCGGCAGACGGCGACGCGGGGTGCCCGAGATGAACTTGCCGATGCTAGTGATGCGTCTGTCTGGAGCGCAGACGCAGTTTATGATCACCTGCAGGGCCGACTTCTGGATTTCTGCATCATTTACAAATACTTCTCCCTCTGCAACGACCAGCACGATGCTCATACCTGCAGAACACAAACATGTACTTAGGTTTACAAACAACCTTAAAATAAGGCCTGCATCTCACATTAAAAATTGCATCTCACATTCAAGTACTTTATTCAATAGTATATACTGTGCAGTTGTGCTCAATTTTAAAATTTTAATTTTACCAAAATAAGAGGGATCATACAAAACGCATGTTCTTTGTTAATTTAGTACTGACCTGAATAAGATATTTTGCATGAAAGATGTTTACATATAGTCCACAAAAGAAAATAATCATTCAAAAGTAAACAATGCATTAAGAGCCTGGAAGTGAAAACTTGTTAAATTTAAAGATCGGGGTAAACTGAATTTATTTTGTCTGAGAAACATGCAAGTATCTCCTGTAGTGTCTGAAGGGCAGTAATGAGTGAAAAGAAATATGGGATTAAGGCAAAATAGCACATTAAGCACACTTCCATATTTGAGCTCCGATTATAAAACGAAAAAACTATTTATCATCTTACTTGATGTCTTAAACAATTTATGTGTTTGTCACTACATAGCTCCTGTAATTTCAAGTCAATCAGATCATTGCACACTGAGATATGAGTCTCCATGTGTTCACACTGTTTGAAAGCGGTCTGAAAACTTTCACCAAAAGAGGAGCCGCTTAAATGTGCATTTATATTTACATTTACATTACATTTATTCATTTAGCAGACGCTTTTATCCAAAGCGACTTACAGATGAAGACAGTGGAAGCAATCAAAAACAACAAAAAGAGCAATGATATATAAGTGCTATAACAAGTCTCAGTTAGGTTAACACAGTACACGTAGCATGGGATTTTAAATAATAATATAATAAATAAAAAGAAAACAGAGAATAAAAAATAAAAATAAAATGGAGCAAGCTAGTTAGAGGTCTTTGCACACACACACACACACACACACACACACACACACACATATACAATTGCATAATGAATGAAAAGAAAATAGAATATAAAAAGATTAGAAAGGTAGTTGTTTTAAGAATAGAATTAGAATAGTGAGTGTTAAAGTTCGAGGGTCAAATAAAGATGGAAGAGATGTGTTTTAAGACGATTCTTGAAGATGGCTAAGGACTCAGCTGCTCGGATTGAGTTGTGCAGGTCATTCCACCAGGAGGAACATTTAATTTAAAAGTCCGTAAAAGTGACTTTGTGCTTCTTTGGGATGGCACAATCAAGCGACGTTCACTTGCAGAACACAAGCTTCTAGAGGCACATAGTAATGTAAGTAATTCATTAAATTCATAAGTAATGAATTTAGGTAAATGGGTGCAGAGCCAGTGGTAGTTCTGTAGGCAAATATCACTGCCTTGAATTTTATGCGAGCAGCTATTGGAAGCCAGTGCAAATTGATAAACAGAGGTGTGACGTGTATTCTTTTTGGCTCATTAAAAATTAATCTTACTGCCGCGTTCTGAATCAATTGTAAAGGTTTGATAGAATTGGCTGGAAGACCTGCCAAGAGAGCATTGCAATAGTCCAGCCACAGAACAAGAGCTTGAACAAGGAGTTGTGCAGCATGTTCCCAAAGAAAGGGCTTGATCTTCTTGATGTTGAATAAAGCAAATCTGCAGGATCGGACAGTTTTAGCACTGTGGTCTGAGAAAGTCAGCTGATCATCAATCATAACTGCAAGGCTTCTAGCTGTTTTTGAAGGAGTTATGGTTGATGTGCCTAACTTGATGGTGAAATTGTGATGAAACGATGGGTTTGCTGGAATCACAAGCAGTTCTGTCTTGGCAAGGTTGAGTTGAAGGTGATGGTCCATCATCCAGGAAGAAATGTCTGTTAGACAAGCTGAGATGCGAATAGCTACCGTCGGATCATCAGGATGGAATGAGAGGTAGAGTTGAGTGTCATCAGCATAGCAGTGGTATGAAAAGCCATGTTTCTGAATGACAGAACCTAATAATGCCATGTAGACAGAGAAGAGAAGTGGTCCAAGAACTGAGCCCTGAGGCACCCCAGTAGTTAGATGTTGTGACTTGGACACCTCACCTCTCCAAGATACTTTGAAGGACCTATCTGATAGGTAAGATTCAAACTATTGAAGTGTGGTTCCTGAGATGCCCTTTGCCAGTAGGGTTGATAGGAGGATCTGGTGGTTAACCGTGTCAGAAGCAGTGGACAGATCAAGCAGGATAAGTACTGAAGATTTGGATTCCGCTCTTGCCAATCTTAGAGCTTCAACAACTGAGAGCAAGGCCGTCTCAGTTGAATGTCCACTTCTGAAGCCAGATTGGTTGCTGTCAAGGAGGTTGTTGTGTGTGAGAAATGTAGAGACTTGTTTGAACACAGCTCGTTCAAGTGTTTTTGCAATAAAAGGAAGAAGGGAAACTGGTCTGTAGTTCTCTAAAAGAGATGGGTTGAGGTTGGGTTTCTTAAGTAGTGGAGTTATACATGCCTGTCTAAATGATGAGGGAAAAACACCAGTGTGGAGGGAAGTATTGATGATGTGAGTGAGTGCAGGTACAACTGCAGGAGAAATGGCTTGAAGGAGATGAGATGGAATAGGATCAAGCGGGCAAGTTGTAGGGTGATTAGAAAGGATGAGTTTGGAGACTTCTGCCTCAGAGAGTGAAGAAAAGGATGTAAATGAGTGTAAGTTTGCTGGTGATATGAGCTTGACTGATTGTGGTGTGGAAAATTGTGCACTAATGTGTTTAATTTTATTAATGAAAAACGTTGCAAAGTTGTCAGCTATTAGAGATGAAGCAGGAGGTGGAGGAGAAGGACAAAGAAGTGAGGAAAATGTTTTAAAAAGCATGCGAGAGTTAGATGAATTGTTAATTTTGTTATGGTAGTATGTCATTTTAGCAGAGGAGACATTAGCAGAGAAAGAAGATAGGAGTGTCTGATACACATTAAGGTCAGTAGTATTTTTGGACTTGCGCCACACCCTTTCAGACGCTCTAAGCTTAGAACGGTGTTCGCGTAGAACATCAGATAACCAAAGAGCAGAAGGGGTGGTACGGCTGGCCTGGAAGACAAGGGGCAAACAGTGTCTAAACAAGATGTAAGAGTGGAGCAGAAAGTATCAGTAGCACTGTTAGCATCCAAAGATGCAAACAGTTTAGGGGAAGGAGGTGAAGATGAAACCATAGCAGATAGCCGGGAGGGTGAGCATAGGTTATGTTGAAAGATGACATGTGGAGGGGTAAGTGATGTGTCAGGGATCATGTTGAGGTTAAGAGTGAGGAGGAAGTGATCCGAGGTGTGCAGTGGAGTAACCAGAACATGATCAGTAGAGCAGTGTCGTGTATAAATAAGGTCCAGTTGGTTGCCTGATTTGTGAGTAGCAGTAGTTGACACTCGGTTGAGATCAAAAGAGGCAAGCAGAGTGTGGAAATCAGCAAACAGAGGTTTATCTAGAGGAATGTTGAAATCTCCAAGCATAACTAGGGGAGTACCATCCTCAAGAAAGGTTGAGAGCAACACATCTAATTCATCCAAAAAGTTACCCAGTGGTCCCGGGGGTCGATAGACAACTACAAAATGTATTTTAAAAGGGTAGGTAACAGTTTATTTTTGAATTTGTGTTACTTAGCTGAATGTGGACTAGTCTAGATGTTACAATGTACATTAAATGACATTTCATTATGGTTAAACAGACTTTGTACTAAAAATATCTCAATGTACATTTTGGTGAGCTTAGTAGGTACGTTTACCCTACTGTGCAGAAGATTAGTTCTATAACGAATATGATAGAAATTATGATCTTAGTCCTCCTTTCAATCCCATCAAAATAGCAAAGGATTTTATGCAGAATGCAGGACTTTTAAATATAAACAAGCTTAAAATACACTTGAACTATGAAATGTCTATTCATTAAAAAGGAGATAAAACATGCACTATTACAACTATCTACAAGATATTACAGTATTATTCATTCTATTTCTTATCAGTACATAAGAGATGTGTAGTATTCACTGAATGTGAACTGCTGTGAAACAACAAGCCTGTAGAAAAGCACTCACATATTAAATTCAATCAGTTTGGTCTTGTACACTGAATCCTTTCTAAATGGCCCGCTCCAGTGTTAGCGGTCATGGCACAAAATCTTCCTTCAAATGTCTATGCCATTAAATGAGAAATGTTTTTATACAGGGAGACGGTTAATGGCTAAACTAACTCCTATATATTTGAGAACATAAGTGCAAGATGTACTTGTTTAAGTAAGAGCAACACGGTCCATGTGTTTTTCCAAGTACATCATCACCAGAAGAGCAAATTCTCACCAACAGTGGAGATGGTGGAGCCATTCTCATCCAGCACAGCGACATTCTCCGACAACAGCAGCTGCGTTTTAGGAATGACTGTCAAAATGCTCAGGATATCCAAAGCGTACCTCACCGTGTCAGCCCTGAAACACACATTCACCAGAAAACAAAAAGTGCATTTAGTAATGATTTAAATCTTTCTTTATTATTCCTTACTTTTTTTTTTTAAAAAGGGCAAAATCAAGCACAAGAATGGTGATATACTGAAATTTCACATGATCAGTTCTATAACGATTTACAGTTCCCAACAAAAAGTGATGTACGTGAACACACAAGCTTTGAGACATTTTAATCAGATTAATCAAAATGAATTAAACTGCAATTTTTTTTCCAAAATAGCGATTATTCCCACCTAACTATTATTTTTAAATATGCAATTTTCTTTCATTCAATCTTGGAATTAGTGTAGAAATAGATACAGTATATTATTTTAAGACTAAAAGACAAGTTTTACTGATACTAATACTACTGATGTCTTTTGGAAATTTCAACTTCAAACAATCTTCACATGAACCCATTTCAATCAGTTCCCTTCAGCAATTACAAATACAGAAATTGAGTAAAGCTATCAAACACTAAATTCTAAATTAAATATATATCAATCTTTAAAGCTACAAAAGTTATTTATTTCTTTTGTTCTGTGATGAACAGTCGTCGCAGCAGCTGGGCTATTGGGTTATTAGGCTGCTATTACTTTAAGAGCTGCCGCTGCTGAACGTGAAGCAGATCTGACGCGCAGATGTGTACCGCCGCAAAACACGCTCTATGAGCACAGGATAGGAAGATTCATTTTACCGTTGCAATGTTTTCAGCAAAACAAACAAAACTTGTTGCAAAGTATCTTTGCAAGACTCCATTCACATCTGTTACTCCCACTCCACTCTTAGCAGTTCCTCACCTGCCGTAGTATGTTCTCCAGTCACAGGCGATAGAAATGAGCTGCAGAAGCAGCTGCACACAGGACAGTTTGTGGAAGACCTCGGCCGGCTCCCAGTACAAACGTGCTGGAGCAAACTCAATCAGGAACTCCACCATCTCTACCACCTGCTCATGGGTGTAGGAGCAAGCCTACCAACATTTACACAGAAAAACAAAAAAAGAGAATTAAAACATCAACACAATCTGCATGCATTCCCAGAGACCTCACTTTTAGTGTACAAAGCAGTTATAAAAAATACGTTCGTATTTTCACTTAAAAGAATGGTGTTCGGTCAGTTATATATATATTTTGCTGTAGTGTGTCAGTATAAAATATCAGTTTACATTTCCAAACATTCATTTGCCATTGTCAGACTGCTTGTGCATTCAAAATCACACTCGATTATTATTAAAATTAATGGCAAACTGATATTTCCTACTGACACACTACAGCAAAATATATAAATAACTGTCTTAAAACCCTTTTTTGGGGTGCAAATACTAATGTGCCTAAGACTGTACTTTACAAACAACATTGTTGCTACTTTATAAAGAACGAGCATACAGTAATTCACAGACCTGATTAAAGACAGTGACAGACAGCAGTCACCTTAAATAAATATCAGAGTGAGTGACAGAGATACAGTAGAAACATTATGTGTGGTTTTGTATTAATGACCCAGATCAGGAAATACATTTATTAGCTTTAGAGTAAGGGAAGCACAACTTGGGAAATGAGAGTATCCTTGGAGTGTGTGAAAGCTATGGATTTATTTTAAATATTTGTAATGTTTTTAATGTTATCAATAGGTTTTTTGCGGCTCTTTTTTTTTTTTTTTAAGTATCAGTTCAGGCACCGTTTAGGAACCGGTACCATTTTAAAAGTATTGAAATGGCACCGGTATCGGATAAAACCCAAACGATACCCAACCCTAACTAGTATGGTTGCACTGTATCATCGGAGGTCAGCAGCAAAGACAGGTTAATAAAATGGGATTTTTTATTATGTTATTTAAAATTTAATTGCAGGTTTGCATCATATTTAGAGTTTGCACTGCACTGTTTTTATTCTTTTGAGAAATAATGAATCTGTTTTATTGTTTTTTTTATTTGAAAAAAGTAATCGATCACGTAACCTGTATTACCGTATTTTTCGGACTATAAGTCGCACCTGAGTATAAGTCGCATCAGTCCAAATATATGGCTGGAGACGGTAATGTTTTCTCTTGGATCATTTCTCTCGGTTCATGTCAAATTAATTTTGATAAAGAAGTCGCACCTGACTATAAGTCGCAGGACCAGCCAAACTATGAAAAAAAGTGTGACTTATAGTCCGGAAAATACGGTACTTGTAATGTTACCCCAACATTGAAGACTACAAAGTCCATTTCAGACAACAAACCATGCACAACATAATCGGGAAGCACAGTGAAGTGGCTGTTGTAGTAAGGATCTGGCAGTGTAGTGTGTTAAACAGATGTACCTTGTAATACGGCTGCGGGTGTATCAGCGCTCCTCCCTCTTTTCGCTGCAGTGATTGTTTGACCTGCTCCACTTTAATGGCCAAGTGAGCCTCAAAATACCTGCGCAGCGCCATGCAGGTGTGTTTTGCAGTCTGTCTGCTTGAGAAGATCTCATCGTCGCTCAACAGCGCACCCTGGTCCTCAGGGTTCAAGATCTCCAGAGTGCTAATCTACAAAACACAAACACCCTGAGAGGAGGACACAGTACTACTCACATAGACAAACACACAAACTACTCTCTATCCAATCAGTGCGTCCATCTCAATACCAGTCTTGACCAGATCAGAATATCTATTGACATTTATCATCTATTACTTGTGTATGTGCAAATAAACCCTTTAACAATTTAACAACATTCTTTTGGTAATGTCATACAACCACAAGAAAAAAAAAAAACATTCGGTTCTTCAAACAATTTGCTAACAAGGGAAGGGATTTGCCATTTAGGACAAGGGAAGAAAAGCATAAGCCTTATACTACTGAATATGAAAAAAAACCTGATTATATATACAGTACAGACCAAAAGTTTGGAAACATTACTATTTTTAATGTTTTTGAAAGAAGTTTCTTCTGCTCATCAAGCCTGCATTTATTTGATCAAAAATACAGAAAAAAAAACAGTAATATAAGTATAGGTATAATAAATTTAAAAACAATTATTTTAAGTTGTAATAATATTCCACAATACTACATTTTTTTCTGTATTTTTGATCAAATAAATGCAGGCTTGATGAGCAGAAGAAACTTTTCAAAAACATTAAAAATAGTAATGTTTCCAAACTTTTGGTCTGTACTGCATATATAATAGAATGTTTTAAATTGATAAGACATTTATAATGTAACAAAATATTTATATTTCAGATAAATGTTGTTCATCTGATCATTCTATTCAAAGAGAAGCACTTTATTTGTTCTTCTGAGAGTAGATGCATTTAGAACTCTTTAAGATTACTTACAACAGAACAAACATTTTATGAACGACTGTTTCGTGATCCTAAGAGAACAATCTGGCTCTTCTGAATCAGCTACTGGAAGTACGTTTTCTTATTAGTTTAAGTATTTGCTACTGAATATTCAAATGCAGAGTTTTGCGCATCGTGTGTGTGTGTGTGTGTGTGTGTGTGTGTGCGCGTGCGTGCGTGAGAGAGAGAGAGGGTCACACAGTGGAGTCAGCGGTCTTAACCGTCCGTGTCTTGTGTACAGCAAACACATACAAGCTTCATCACGGTCTCTGTCATAGGGCACCACGATAATGGTTAAACTGATAAATCACAATTATTTTGATTAAAATTATAAATCACGATTATTAATAACGTTTATTCTATCCTGCTGGAACAAAAACACTGCTAAAACCAGCCTAAACTTTAAGCTGGTCTCCCAGACTGAGCAGCTAAGGAAGTGGTCAAAACCCCTCTAAACCAGCCTTCTGACCAGCTTTGACCAGCAAAGACCAACTTAAATCTGTCAACCTGCTTAGGCTCATTTCACGTGTACTTTAACCAACCTCCAATGACTATACACGGACTTCATTTAACCAACTATGAGAATACAAAACTCATGGTTTTGCTCAGTGTTTTGTCATCTGTATTCACATTACATTCGCTAAGTGACAATTTGTTCACAAATGGGAAAAAGCCACTCAGATCGCACAGTAAATTTGCTCAAAGATCGGTAATACACATTGAAAAGTAACATTGACATGCCATTTTCAACATGAAAACTGGTGAAAACTTTAGAAACTCTTAATATAAATTCCAACAATTCCAATTTATGTTCACTTTTCCCCATTGTACTGTCACAGGTAAAAGAGCATTTATACCTCAAACACACTAGATCCATTATTGAAACTCAGTCACATCAGTGAGCGCACACATGGTTGCCAGATTGCCAAGTTAAATAAAACACTGGGCAGAAAGTGTATCCTTAAAGGAGAAAAGCTCTGTTTTGGGGTTTAAAGCTCTTCACATCTGGCAACCACAAGCATGAACGCTAGTGAAGACTTGTTAGCAATGCAAAATAACGCAAATGCCAAATTAAAAAAATGTTTCAGGATAAATAACGAGCTGGCCAATATCATGTTGATTATTTTTTTATTAAAATAAAAAAAAAAGGAAATATCAAATATTAAAATAGGATTAATCGTTCAGCCCTAGTCTGTCAAGCGACTCTGAAACTGAGGACATTATTAACGCTCTTTACATTTATTTTGAAAGATGAAGATCACGATTATGGAAAGAGGAGTTACATATGCGACGAGTGCTTGTGGTGTTCAGCCAATCACAATGCACTGGGTAAGCTGGCCAATCAGAGCAGACTGTGCTTGTCAGGAGGAGGGGCTTTGTAGAAAACGATGCGTCTGAGAGAGGCGGGGCATAGATGACCTACAATAATGTACAGTATTTGAAATAATGCGTTTTCTGAACATTAAAGCATGTCAACATTCTGTAACACCAAATAATAATCTTTAAAAAAAGCCCCTATGACCCCTTTGAAAAAAGAAGAAGAAAAAAAAAACCCTTACGATCAAAAACTTTTGCATGGTAGTGCATGTATAAAAATATGAACTTGGCAGCAAAGGACCCGCCTCCTCTCACAGTTTATCAATGACCATCAGCCCTTTTCCAGGCGGACCTTCATCTTGGACTACACCTGTTTCTCTTTAGGGACACTCCACCCAAAAAATGAAAGTCCTGTCATCATTTACTCACCCTCATGTGCTTACAAACCTGTATGACAAACACTGGAGCCCATTCACTTCCAGTGCATGTAGAAAAACTAAAACTGAGACATCTCAAAATAAACTCCACTGAGCCTCCAAGAAAGGAACAGATTTAAGTAACCGGTGTTTTTGGGTGGAGATCTCGTTTTGTCTTTTGAATTGAAGAAAACATCTTCATCAGTTTGACATCATGTGTGCTGCAAATACTCAAAGACAGACAGACCACAACAAAATTATCCCAACAACACAAAATTAACCACAAAATTAAATATTTTTTCATATTGATTACCATTTGTAATATGACCACAGTTATACAAATACCACAGTTAAACTATGTTTAGTGTAGTAAACCCATGGTTCATTATATATGGTTACCATCATTTAACTATAGCACCTATTTTTTGGTTATTTTTTTATATAATAAATGTATTTAATTGATACATTTTAAAAGCAAGACCACAGACTATGGTTAATTTTTGAATCCGTTACAGTAATTGTGTATTTTGAAAGCTTATTTAGGCCAGTGAGGATTCATATGAGCAGGAACCTCACCTTTCAGAGCAAACACTGATAAATATGTCCAGCCATGTTCATCACTTTGTGGTTCCCTTAAACATTTCTGAAGTGGCCTGTGCCTTATTTGCAGCGCGTTTGTGTTGCATGTATTTGCAGTGCGTGTGTAGTCAAATTGACGAAGATGTTTTCTTCATTTGCAGCGTGTAATGATCCCCATGCAAACACAGAAGTGCGTACCAGGTTGACGAGGCGCCGCAGCCCGTCCTGCTGGTCGAAGAGCTCGAGCACGGCTCTGAAGGAGAAACAGATGGAGAAGAACATGGTGGCGTGGCAGCAGCCGGAGGCGTGAGAGCACTCCAGGAGCCACAGCGTGTAGCTCACCACCTCCGACAGCAGCGAGTGAGGCAGCACACACACCTGACACACACACACACACAGCAGTGAGACACAGAAGAGCTCCGGCGGTGACCACCACACCAGGACAGCATCTCACCCTCTCCATGGCGTCCTGGTTGTATGCCAGGTAATAGAGGCACAGCGAGACGCCGGTGGCAGCCATGGAGGGACGCGGGATCTCCAGCAACTTTGGCACTCCACCATGGGCAACAAACTCTGCAGCAAACTTTTTATGAAGGAGGAGGGATGCAAGATACTGAAAGACAGAAGATAAATGTGTCAAATAATCACGGTGTCGTCAAGATATTTAAATACAGTGGTGGCCAAAATGATCAGAACACTAGTATTTTCAGTATTTAAAGTCAGTTATTTCTCTCTTTTGCTGTAGTGTGTCAGTAGGAAAGATCAGTTCACATTAGGGCTGTCAACGAATATTCTAAATTCGAATATGTATTCGAATAGTTTAAAAAAAAACGAATTTCGAAGATGAAAATATTCGAATAAAAAAAAAATGTGGAAAAAAGGCCCGCGGTAGTAAAGGTGTGGTTGTCTGCGCTAGCGCTCCTTAGGGTTCAGGGACAGGTCACAGGAGTCGCACTGTCTGGCACAGCATCACTGCTGAAAGTTGACGCGTCTTCATGAAAGATGACAGCAAGTGCAGAGCCCAACTCGAGCGCAGCAGAGAAAGTGAGGTAAAATTGTTGACCCGCCAGATAAAGTTGTATGCAAGCTATTTAAGATACAGTTAGCAGTTAGCATACCATTCGACCACTAGCAACATGGTCACATCTCAAAAATGTGCACCCAAATGAGCATGGCATAATGTGTGGAACTCCAGCTAAACAGTCACGTCTTGACACTTAACGTTACTTTGCATCGCTCGCCGCAAGCTCTTTGTCTGCAACACGACAAGAGGCCATAACGGATAAATTAATTTCGTTCATTTGTAAGGACATGAGACCGATCAGTATCGTGGATGGGGCACGCCTCAGGGAGTTCTGTCAAGCAATGCATCCGAGGTTTGATTATTTATCGTTTCATGTCAAGGAAAAGTTCCATGTTTACCACAGCACAGCTCGCTGGGAGCATTCAATGTCAGTTCTATATGCTGCAAAACTTCAATTAATATTAATAATATTTGTTTCAATCACTGATGAAGCCTTCTATATTTGGGACAACAGTCGCAACCTTAAATTGCTTGCACAAAACTCTTGATCAGCACTCAAAATGTGTTTGTTCATTTAAACCATTATGCGCAGAGAACGTGAGGGTGAGAGAGCGTGAGGTCTGCAGTCTTGGCCATTAGTTGATTTCCTTGTTTTTGTGTAGGTAATACGTTGTCATATATGTTTAAACTTAAATAGACTAACTATACAAGTAGTTATGTCTCTTTGTATTATTTATGCCTGTTATTGACGTAATGCGGGTCATTGACAACATGCGCAACCAGATGTTCGAATAGTTCGAATATTCGTGTATTTTTTAGAGGGAATATTCGAACGTCATTTTTGAGCAATTTTGACAGCTCTAGTTCACATTTCCATGCATTAATTTGTCCGTTAATTGTAATAATGCAGTGCGAGTGTGTGAGATGTGATGGGATCATCATCAGTCTGTCTGGAGTGACATGAAGAAACAGAACAAACGGAGACAGACTCAATCCAGAAGAGCTGTGTCTCAGAGACGCAGAGACAAACCTCCTGCAGACCTGCAGTACTGTTAAAGTCAGGCGTCAGTGTGTGTGACATCTTCCAGGTACCTTCAGGGCTTCAAACGTGAGCTGAACGTCGTTTGTTTGTTTGAGGTCCATGTAGTGCATCAGCAGCTCACAAGCTCCGAGCTGCATGAAGACAGCCAACAACTGCACACACACACACACACACACACACATTACACTCCTTGAGCTCATTAAGGGCAGTTCGTAATGTAATAAATCAGGACATTTACATGGGCGTAAAAACAAAGAAATTGGGATGACATACATTTCATAAGTATATTATTACAGAACGAAGCCGTTGTGAGATCACGAGCTGATCGTCTGAGTGAAGGCTCGATGAAGGGATTAAGCCACAGTGTGCTTTCGGGTGACCGTTCGTTTAACATGTAATGTGCCCAAAACAAATACCTTTTAAAACCTTTTATTTTACCTAAAAGACCTATGGTTAACCTAAGTCGTTACATCCCTATCAAGGCCCATACACAGGAAGTCTCTGTCCTTACCTCCTGGTACTCTCCCAGCGGGGTGAGGTACTGCAGGACGAGGCGCTGCTCTATTTGGGGTGTGAGCGGGTGCAGGTGGTAGTTGTTTCCGATCACCCACGGGCTCATCTCAGTCCAGCTGCTGTTGGACAGCTCACTGAAGCTGCGCTCCGGCTCTGGCAGAGAGAAGTTCAGCTTCTGCTTCACTTTGCCACCGTTCTCCTTCTTCCACCAGTTCCTCATGAACTCCACCGGGCCGTCGGTTTCGTCCAGCTCTAACGGGACGGCTGCAGCGGGCTTCATCAGGCCCTTCATGCCTGCGTGACCTCTCCCAACGCACCTGGCAGCAGAGTCAGAGTCGGTTCTTATCGAGTCGTGAGTCTCAGCAGTGAACTCTCCGTCCACGGCCTCCTCGTCCAGACTCGTGCCTGAACGCTTCCTGCTGTCTGCCTTTCCCTGAAGCTCCCTCAGTCTCTGCAGCATTAAAGGAACCTGCCACACAAACACTGATTTGTGAGCTTCCCTTCAATTATACGGACACTAAAAAGCAGTAAAAGCATCAGCTAAAACAACACAAATTCTAAGCTTCTTAATCAAGACTTTATTCCGCCGGCAGACCACATGTTTATATTCCGACTTCTCAATGAACAAGCAGTTAACATGTAACATCAGTCTATCACATGATCCTTTAGAAATCATTCTAATATACTGATTTATTATGAGTGTTGGAAGCAGTTCTGCTGGCTAATATATTTGATCAATAAAAGGTTAAAAAGAACTGCATTTATTCAAAATAAAATAAAAATTCTAATAATATATTTTCTTTACTATCACTTTTTATCAATTTAACACATCCTTGCTGAATAAAAATATTGATTTTATTGAAAAAAAGAAAAAAAATGACTGACCCCAAATTACTGACCAGTAGTGTATATTATTACAAAATATTTATATTTTAAAAACATAGCTTCTTTTTTACTTTTTATTCATCAAAGTATCCTAAAAAAGTATCACATGTTCTGAACAAATATTAAGCAGCAGAACAGTTTCCAACTTTGATAATGAATCATCATATTAGAATGATTTCTAAAGGATCATGTGATAATTATCCTAAAAATTCAGCTTTGCATCACAGAAATAAATGATCATTTAAAGTGTCATACATTTAAAAACAATTATTTTAAATTGTAATAATATATCACAATATTACATTTTTTTTCTGTATTTTTGATCAAATAAATGCAGGCTTGATGAGCAGAAGAAACTTCTTTCAAAAACATTAAAAATAGTAATGTTTCCGAACTTTTGGTCTGTACTGTATATATATATATATATATATATATATATATATATAAATTTCATTAATATGTTAATGCCACTCATTTAGCTAAGACTAGGAGTGAGCGATATGGCAAAAATATAATATCAGGATTTTCAGGAATATGACGATTTTATCACAATTCTTTGTCATGTGGGTATAAAAAATAAATTTTAAATTTATTTTTATGTGGGTTTACTTACTATAAGGTTTTACTATTAAAACAAAGAGTTACAAGGTAACAAAATGAAAAAAAAAAAACGTAAAAAGGCAGACATCTAGGTCAAAGTGGGAGAAGATAATCTTGGTTATTAAAAAAAATATGAACAAAGATACACATACAAATAAAACAAGGAGTGCTTTAATTTTCTAGTACAGTAGGTGTATTTTGCAGGAGCATTCAAAATACTGAATGAACAAATAAAAATAAAACATATACACTGTTAATAAGTGAGTCATTTGGATTGAACCGAATCATTTAAACAGTTGATTCATTCAGGAACGAATCATGTTGCCCAGACACACAAAACAGTGCGTGCCTTTGTCTGGAATCATTTGTGTTGGTGAAAAAGCAAAAACAGGAAACATGGGGTCTATAACAAATCTCTTAATATTAGTTTATTTTTTATTAAACCATATAAAATCAATATCACATTTGAAATCATGCTGATTTTTGGAGAAAAGAAACAGCACTCTTCGAGTGACATTAACTATATGAAATTATATAAACGTAAATTTTCTGCCCCCACATCTTGAAGTTTGTGATCATTAGAAGTGCACTGCTCCTGGACTCACCAGGACAGAGTTTTCTTCCCGATAGTTGGCGGCGATGTCCTGGTTCTCCATGGCTCCTGCCAGCAGACCTGTGGCGTAGATTCGGAGGGGCTGCTCTGCCTCCTGAGCCCATTTAAACAAGCGCTCCACAATCCCCTCCTGTCATGGACACACACACACACACACACACACAGATGTGAGGCCACGTGACCCATGATCTGATCCTGAAGAGATGAACTCAGAGGCTCGGCGCACCTTCTCCTGAAAGACCACGGCCGTCTCCAGGCCAGGCATGATGTTCAGCAGCAGTCTGCATGCACCGGTGTTCAGAGACACCTCACGGCTGCTCATCACATACGAGTTCACAAGCTGCTCAAGCACAAAAATAACACAAATACTTCATATACTGAGATATGTATCTCCGATTCAGTCTTAAAGTGACAGCAGCCTAATATACCTGCTGTCTGTCTCAATATTAATCAAACAACAAGATATAAAAAAAAAAAATATCACTCACTTCTTGTAGCTTTAAAAGGACCCAAAGCATATTTAACAAATGCTTTGGCAAAGGCAATTTTATTTCTACATTTGATTATTATTTTTTTGATTCTGTTCGCTAGTCCTGTTTAGTGTAAAGCACAGCTTCCATAATGAAGAGAGTATGTGCATGTGATTGCCAAGTAGGTAAGATTAAGTAAACCACTTATAGGTGCTTTTAAAGAATAAAATTGACTACAGAGAGACTTCAAGCAGTCCTTTACATATACACTAAGTAGACAGCCTAAAGGCCCTTTTTACCGCCGCCGCCGCGTTTGTAAAGTGCATTTGCAGCCTTTGACCTCTGAGTGGCGCTTTAACTACAAGTTATCAAACAAGCGCATCACAGCACATTTTCGCGAATAGACGTCAGTTTTGCCTCGCCGATGTGTTACATTGGACGGCTTTTCAATGTCAATATTTTCATATATTATGCCTATATTTTAATTTATATTTCAACATGTTAATTAATAAAACAACATGCATTTTTGTTATTCTTTACCTGTCCTTTATTTTGGCATAACTTCTTGGAAAAAAGACATTTGTCTGTAAACTGATTAAGAAATTGTTGCATGTTTAAACGTGAAGCGTATAATTTCGTTCACATTAATTATGCCTAATTAGTCTAAAACAAGAAACGAATAAATTAAACCTGCACGATTTAGCTAAATCTTTGAAACTCTAAAGAATGGACGGATTAATAAACCGTCCTCACGATTAAACTCCAGTTCTCTCATTATAATGAACAAATTGCACATGATGTAAAAAAGAGCCTAATTAACTGACAACATAAGTGATTTTAAAGGGAGCCTTCTTTACTTGCTTTTAGTGCTGGGCGATAGCATATGGCCTAAAAAAAAATCTGATTTATGATTTAAATCGATTTTAAAATCAATATTCAAATGACAAAGAAATTTTTCAAAACAAGTTTTAATATGGTTATAAACTTATAACTGAGACAAGATAAAAAAAACTAATGTTATTACCTTAATGCTGGAAAGAACTATATATATATTTTTTTTTTTATTATTATTTTTTTTTTGTTAATACTAGCCCATCAGCTGTGCAAATTTAGTTTGTGAGAAAAATAAGAGTACATTTTTGTCAGTTATTTTATCTAAACAGATCAATTAATTTCTTCAAGATTTTAAAATCAAACAGCCTACTGATAATGTAGTAGCACTGTAAGATTACATTTGTTTGAATGCATTATTGCTAAAGCGATTGCGTGTGAATGTGCTTTATCGGTTTAAATCATGCTTTAACCCGAAAATAATCAGTAAAAGAAACGGACAAACTCATATAGCCTTTAACATCCCGCTCGACTATTGCAGTCATTTTAACCTGATCAAGCCATAGCTAAATATGTTTAACATGAATTCTTGCTGAATATGCAGTTATATTACGGCTGTTGGCATGAATTGTACTCGTGATGGAGGCTCCAGTCAGAATCACACCGCTCCGGTCATCCTTTGCTCGGCGGCGTGTCTCTGTCAGACTCACGGGGGAGGGTTGAGCCACTCTGAACTACGGGAGAACTGGATGTTAAAAAGAAAACCGATTTTCATTCAAACAAACCGATGTAAATTACTAATTCGAGTTTATTGATAAAATTGATTTATCACCCAGCCCTACTTGCTTTCATATTTTTTAATGAAAAAATAAAATAAAATGCTGCTGCAATTAAATGCAGGTGTGTAAAATACGTGCAAGATTTGCACTGCACGTGTGATGGTAGATGTGCAGCTTTTCTTATTTATTTTATCTTCATTACAAATCTTGTTTGGTTTCATTTTGGATAATTGCATGTAAAAAAATATTTTCGTTGTAATGCAAAATGTGAATTCATATGCAAGTATTTGTGCAAAAATTATTCATTGGCATTAATGACAGGGCGCATTAATATTCAACATTCAACAATCTGTCAATGCTGCATTTCTCTGTCGGAGAGAGCCAGCACTGTGAATTTCATCTTGCAGCAGACAAGAAAACATTTGTTTATTAATAAATAATTAAAATTTCTCATTTTTCACAATTATTAGGCTACTTCTGCATGTGCTTTGTGGCAAACTTAATGCATGTGCTTGAGCGCGGAATATATTAAGATTTGATCATGTAAATGTAATATAAACCTCTGATTAGTTGAATATAACAAATGAATGACTAGAACTAGAAAAATCTTACGTGGGGGCAGACAATTTTTTAGTCTTTAACCAAAACAACAGTCCTATATAAACCGGTACAGCAACTTTGAAAGCCTCATAAGACACTGTCCATATGAAAGAGCAATTCACACCTTTATCTCGACCCCCACAAGCCACACATAACTAACCCCAAAAACCCAACCCCCTCCAGCTGAACTGAATTCGGTCTGTGTTTTGGCTCTGAGGAACAGTGTGTTACTCGGCTGAAACATACCTGCACTCAGCAGCACTACTCTTTGTATTCATTATATTCTAGCAGCCCATATTATTATTTCACAAGACCATAATGATAATAACAAATCATCAATTAATAATTAATCATTATTTTAAGAAAATCATTGTTATTTGTGATCGTGGATGTTTGAGGGAGGCTTTAAGACCAAGCAGAATCCTCCGTTCCCCCCTCACAGCGAGTCCCGCGCGCTCAGTGATGCAGCTTCACTGTCTGCGGTTTGACTTTACCGAATCAGATTGAGGCGAATACAACCTATTGATCATGAGCCCAACATTTAGCAAGGCAGAAAAACATTCATTCTAACTGAAGGAAGACATATTTTATTGAGCTAATGCTGTTAAATAGAGAGAGAGAGAGGGAGGGAGGGAGAGAGAGAACCAGTCTAGGGCTATTCTTAAACTTGGAGCTCATTTTATTGAAGTACAAATCCAAACACCAGAAATGTTATGCATTTTATGAATAATGAAATGTTATAAAAAAGTATGCATTTTATTTATTCACATGCAGTATGGTTGTTGGTATTTAGCAGTTAAAACCTATTTTTAAACTTGAATTTAAATACTATTAAACTAACTTTAAAATATCAAGGAGTTTATAAATTAAAAATGATAAAATGTCACAGTGCATGTTAAATAGCCTAAATGAACTTGTGTTAATAATATAATTCGATTATTTTACATGAAAAACTCTATAAAATGCTGTATAAAACGGGACAGCATCCTTTATATTAAACATTTTTAAATCATCCACAGCTGAGCAACGCTAGAGGGGGAATCCTCTGTTCCCGTGAAGTGAATGTGATGAACGGTCATTTTCAGAAGCAATGAAAAAAAAAAAAAAAATATCCTAGATTAGGCCATGCAGGCTCTGCTCTGAAGTATATAATACTTATAATTACTGTTAACCCAGAGTAACACATTTTAACGGATTAATCGCCTTTTTTCATTTGCTGCATGTTTTCTTTATTTATTTATTTTTAAACACGCTAAAAAATAAATTAAGTTTGTGAGAAAAAAATATATATTAATCATGTATAGGTTTAATTTTAATGTAGCCTATTAATCACCTATTTTCGTTTGCTGCATGTTTTTATTTTATATAATTCATGTATAAATAACATTTTATTACATTTAGAAATAATAACGGCTGGCCTAATAATGTTATAATGTACAAACATAGTATATTTAGTTCCCTTCACTTTACAACAAATCCTTTAAATGTAACAAATATATCAGAACAAAAGAATTAAAAATATAGAATTCTAATGGATAAATATAATTGCAGTATATAATAATAATATACGCTTAGCTATAAACAAAAAATAATAATAATTTAAAGCTAAGCATAAGGTAAGGTTGGGCTTTCTCATTCTCTCACTCGGGAGAAATCCGTTTCCATATTCGTGATGTTGCCCATTTGAAGCTTAAGTATTATTCGTGAGGTAAAATAGGCTTTGTTCACGTGTGTTTCAGTATCAATGGAAAAAAAATCATAATTAATATGTGGAGTAAGTGGACCGCTGCTAACGCTGAATGTCTGCTGTTTCCAGTGAATATGTGCACGAGACACCAGCACGATCAAACAGCTGAAACAGAAAATACTCAATTTTTGGACACACATAAGGCATAATTCAAAAATGCAAAGTGTTAGTAGTTTGAAAAAATCAAGAATAAAAACAGCTAAATAATAATTATTGCTAAATTCTGGACCGTTCCCATTTCGCTCTGCATATGGAACCTGAAGATTTTTTTTTAAACCAAGAATGAACCGAAATGAAAACATTTAGCTTTTTATCCGTGTATATATATATATATGGGCCTTATATATATTTACTGTTTAATAACAATAACATGCATATGATCCTTTGTGTAGCCTAAGACTATCTAACGTTTTAAAATTAACTCACTGTAAATGTTTGAATATTTTTTAAAGACGTTACAATGTTATATCAATGTTATTGTTGTTTTACTTCTTTTTATTTCATCTTACAATTACATTCATTTCGCAATCCGTCCCTTTGCGCCACCTGGCGGTAGTTTCGTGAATGATTTTAACACGCGACTGAATTACAGTTAGGTGCCGCGGCGGTAAAACCCAACCCAGCCTACTGTAGACAAGATACTGAAATTATATAGCGCCACAGCACCCAGTCGAAATATCATTCAAACAAAATATAAGAAGACCATGACAGTTATTTTAGTTTAGTCTTTTACTTACTTATAAAGTCCCACATGATGTTTAATATCAATATTTTATTTTCCAAATGGTCTGTTAATTGTATAAGCAATTATACACATGCACTATTATATACAAAGACCATTACTAGTCTAAAGACTGATATTAATTATTATAATAACAATATGTTAATTAAATGTGTAACCAGTGAGCATGTGTAAGAGTTGAGCGGCGCGTGGTAAGCCACTGAAATAGACTTAATTCAGTCCATGATGGAAATGTGAATGCAGTCACAATTCAAAACACAACATGAATATGAATCCAGCTTACCGCATTCATAAAATCATCATTCTTGAACAAGATTTTCAGCAGGTGTCCCAGCATGCACTCTGGGTCCGCCCGCCCTTCAGAGCAAAGAGAGGAGTTAGTTATTTTTCTATCCGGGAGACACACTGAATGATGTGAATGAGGAGGATCACCTGGATGGCGGTCATCAAACGGGTCAGGATCAGCCTTATGATACTCCTCCGTCTCCCGTTCAACAAGCTCCGAAATCCTTCAGAGGGTCAACACATCACTGATATGAGCACAGGAACACTTGAGAGGCATGTATTAACACATTCATTATCACGGTCTAAAAACAGCAGTCAAAACATGTTCTGTGTGATTGTGAAGGACCGCTGGGAAGAAGAGATGAAGGCTTTACGGTTTAATCCTCGACTACTAAACCTGACACATTACAATACATTACTCTAGCACTCATTTAATTCTATCTTAAAATAAAACTTGCCTCTTTTAGACTTGCACTATTCATTTACTAAGTGCTCGTTTTCTTCTAGCTTCTCTAATGTTTTTGTATCCTACCTATTTGTTTTGCTTTTAATTTATTATACAATTAAAAGCAAAAAAGGCCTTGAACACAAGCTTGCTCTATTCTTTTTCTATCTTTTCTTTTTATTACATAAAACAAACTTGCTACAATGATTTAATGACCCTTTCGTAAAATTTGAAGAAATCACACATCAGTTTTGTTTTTATAATTTGGTCACGTAATTAATTAATAACTGAAATAGCTGGAGAGCCCTAACTCTCACGCATAAGAATGAAACGGCAGAATTTCAGCTGGGGCCTCATGTATAAAACTCTACCTAGATTTCATCCTAAAAGTGTGCGTACACACAAAAGCTAGAGTGTGTATGTATGAAGGTTTTCAGATCTATAAAGCCATGTGTACACCAGAACCTGCACAAAATCCCCTTTATAATACCCAGTCAGCAGAAGATTGTGTAGCCATTTATGGAGCTTAAAACGGCATATAATTTCCATCCACATGACACCATGTTTAACACAGTTTCCTTCAAATTCTCTTTTAAATATGGTGTTTTTCACAGCACTGGTATGTGCGGTTATGGCGAGTTACCTCATAAACATGGTCTTAAGTGAGTCCTAAATGACGGTAACATGTTGGCAGAAAAGTGAATGTGTGTCAGATCCGTGTCATGTGCATCAGGTTTTAAAGAGATAGCGCTGCTTTTACACTGAAACCTGATGAAGTCTGTCACTGATGTAAATTTAAGAACAAAAGGAACAGGAGAAATCACTCCGTTGCTCCATTCTCTGATTAACTTTGTAGTTAGAATAAAGATCAAGTTACATTCATTCTATAGTTTAATTGAAGACTGTTTTAAGTTCACTTAAATCTAAAGTTGTCATTTTTCAGAGACTATTAAGTGTTAAAGAAAATGGCTGTTTATACTGTAATGTTGAAAGGCTATAAATACTGGCTAAAAATTATTTTAATATATCAGTAACATTACTGGCCTTCATTAACAGTAGGCTACTTAGCAAAAAGACGCCATTAAACCGTATTTAAAACACACCATATTTATGTTATTTCTTCATTAATTTGTAGGTTCAATATGAAATTATGATAAATATTAATATGCAATTAATTTTAATCAATTGATAGCACTAATGTTAACCTTTCAAATATGTTATTGTTGGTATAATGTTTATTTTAAAGCTGAATATGTTTTTCAGCCAGTGATGAGCGTGCCCCCCCACCCCGCCAGTCCTGCTCTAGAGTCTCTGTACAGTGTGCTCTTATTTAACCCTAGTTTATCGTGTACAAGCGTATTCAAAGTTTACATCAGGCCCCAGGTGTCTGGTGGCAGTGCTGTACAGCTACGGTTGATGAGGTCAGGTGGCACTGCACTGATGCAGGGGTCAGCGCGGGGTCATGGGGTCAGCGCGGGGTCACTCACTTGGTCAGTATGTTGAGCAGGTCGCCCGTGCCTCCCTGCTGTTCTCTCTCCCACTGCTCCAGCAGAGCGCTCAGCTCCGCTTTAGCGTCCACACCGCCCTCGCCAGCAGACGCCATCGGCCCTGCACACACATTCACAAGTCCACTTAAAAGAAGAAACTTACTATAGATGCAGTTAAATACATGTACAAGATCGTGGACCAGTGACATACAGCAGGTCTTTACAATATTAAGCATAACACTCAGTTCTTCTGGGTATAAATATCAGCGTCTCCTCCGTACATGACGGCTGCCTGTAATAGCAGACAGTGCACAGTACTTTGCCAAGCGTTTGGCCCTCGTTCTGGGCATCCCAAGCTGTTGAAGCCCTCTCACAAACAACCTGTGTGTGTGTGTGTGTGTGTGTCCTAAACTACCAAATATAAAAACAAGGAATCGGCCTCGATAACCCATTTCTGAAATGGTATTTAGGAGTGATTGATATTTAATGATTTTAGTCATGAAAGCTTCCAAAACAAACAAATGAGTGAGAAACAGAGTGATTAGCCGAGGGAAAACAAGCTAGATTTCCCTGAAGGTTCTGTCCTGTCAAGTGTTGTTTTGGTGGTACTGATGTAAATCCATGAGCGTTCACCAGGCACCTGTAGATGTTAGCACACACACACACACACACACACACCTCAGGGCTTTACACAACACCTGATGTACTGCTGTGCAGTTTTGGGGCCATGGTGTATGTCCTGACAGGAACATAACATCACTTATGAAGTGTAGAGTCCAGGAAGTCTTACTTTGCTTTAGAAAGCTTACTATACCGATGATGGACCTTAATAAACATCTGAATGTATTAATAAGCTCTTTATTAACGCTAGGTGGTTGTGTGTCTAAAGTTGAACAAGAATGAAGTGCTTGTACTTCTGGTTTATAAGAGTCAAAGACCCACCGGAAACACCTGCTAATGAAAAGCGAGCGTGTGGACAATAAACCGGTAACGTTACAGAAACACTAATAATCATATGACGTTAGTACACTGGTGTTTTGAATGTTTCTGGAGCTAATACGCACAGTTCTTTTACAGTACATGTATGTATACATCAGCACAAGCTTCCTACACATATAAGACTCCTCACACCACGCATGTAAACAGTGTTCCTAATGCCGTGTGCCACAAAGTGTGCTACTGAATCCGCGAGCACTCACCTTCAGAGCACACAAACACACGCCTCGAGATCACTAACAGCTCGAGGAGCAGAGACGCGTCACAGGCCGTTATAACCTCATGAACCGCGTCGCTTCACAGCTCATGACACTCGTGTCTGTCTCGAGAAATGTGCTGCAACTTTATTATGGCGAGCTCTAAGCACGTCACAACCCGACGACGAGAGGAACTCGCGGATGACGTCAGACGCAAATGTAGACTAGAGCGGACAGGGTTAAAAAAACCCACACTGTTTGTCATCGTCAAGGCGACAATTTTTTAACGTTTATTTTGTATACTCTGGTAGTGTTAAGGCGCCATTTCCGCCGCGTTTCTTTAGTACGTGTAAAGTCGCAGTTACTCTGTAAATTAAAAAAAAAAAAAAAAAAAAACACAAAGCACGCATATTCTGACCGTGTTCCAGCATGGAACATATATATATTACATTTATATATTTATCCAGCATATATATTTATTTCTGATGTTCTACTTAAGCCTCTTATTATTATTGTTATTATTAGACTACATTTCTGAACGCTGCTCCTCCATTTTGTAAGTTTTAATACGAAATTTAAACAATAAATACAGTTCTGCCGAACTTAATGTGGCGTAAACATAATTGTAATATATAAGTGATAGAAATATTACAAAAATACTTTCATTAATGGATCATAATTATTGCACAAATAGTATTTGGTACCAAAATATATCCTTAACATTTATTTAACTGAAAAGAGTTAAGTTGTATGGTCACATTATAAATAAGCATTACCTGAGGGTTAAATACTCCCCATCACTCTCCAGGATAAAATGACACTGTAGATGTCATCGAACAATATACATAATAATAATTGATGTATAATATGCTATAATGTTTACTCCGAATTGCTGCAAATACCTGTATAGTCTATTCTACTTAAACCCATTCAAATGGATTGTCAGCTGGTTTGTTTGCAGCGCTCCCTGAACGAAATGTATCGCTTTTAAAGCCAGAGCCATTGATAAATAGCTTTGATCTGGCGGTCACGTGGTTCAGGGAGCGCTCCAAACAAACCAGCTGACAATCCATTTGAATGGGTTTAAGTAGAATAGACTATACAGGTATTTGCAGCAATTCGGAGTAAACATTATAGCATATTATACATCAATTATTATTATGTATATTGTTCGATGACATCTACAGTGTCATTTTTAAACACTAGATTTTTAAAGATTACAATTAAGAAGTAAATACTTCTTTTTATTTTTTTTAATGATGCTTTTATACGTTTACATAATGAACGCAAATCCTGAATTGAAGCCCAAGTTTAAAATGATTGTAAAAAGGCATTCATACCTTTGAGTTGTCCAGTGATGGAAGACAAGCATATGACTAGCAGAATATGACCACAGTCCATGTGCGTATGGGCCATATACAGAACTGGTGCAAACTGCTGTCCCACAACCAAAAACACATTTAAAAAGGATTCATGTATTCAAATCTTAGATGTGTATTAAGAGCCTTCTATTATCTGTTGAAACCCACAATAATATTTAAAATATTAATAAGCTTTTTAAGAGCATCTTTTTCATTCTTTTTTTTTTTTAAGTTCCAAAAAATATAATTTTATATTTTCTTAGTAAATTATTCAACTGTGTAAAAAAACGTGTCCCTCATTTTTCATGCTGTGATCCCGCACCCAGAATAAAACCAGTATAGATGGAAAATAATTGTATAAAAAGAAACCTGGTAGCCACTGAAGCCTTGGTGAAGCAGGCCACTGATGAATGTGTATTTTTCTCATTCTTTCAGGGAACGGACCATCATTATTAACCTTACACTCAGCAGCCAGGCAAAATGAGGAAATCGGAATTATATGTATACTGCACAAAAATAATAATTCATATTTTAGCCATATTTCCTTATGTATTTATTATATTATTAATAATTTAATCAATCTTTTATTTACCGTTCTGCAGTTTAGTTCCAACCCTGATCATACACCCTGGCTTGTAAGGATTGTAATGAGGAGAACGTGTTTTAGGGGGAAAACCCCAGGAGAACACGCACTACTGCTGTTCACACATAAAACTGACACGGTCATGTATCTTAAGGTGACATGAAGACCCTCTCAAAGCAGTGAATGGAGGTCTTCAGGGAAGTGTGATGGAGCAGGAGGACAGCTACAAGCTTAGACTTGACAAGACTCCCCTAAACACCTCACTTCACATTTCAATATTAAAACACAATTCACTGTCAATTTTATTCATTCCTAAGATCCTTACATCCCGCCACTACAGCACCCAAAAAACCAAACCATAAATATATGCTTATAAAACAGTTCAATATTTACTGCAAAATATTTTTACAGAGTAAAACTTAAAAAAAACAACAAAAAAAAACAAGACAAAAACAGCAAATAAATATAGGAAATGGACAGTAAGGCCAACATCTGAACTCCACATAATGAAATGTATAAATCATTTGTAACAGTTTTTCTATATACTATATTTGAAATACACTATCCTTAAAGTAAAACTCGGCAAACCATTTCTGTAGTTCATCATCATGTGTTTGCCCTTACCTGCTGACAACTCGCGTATATTTTTACTTTTGAATGATGATTATGTACAGTTATTAAAACTGTCTAAACAAATGGACTCGATTCCTCTTCAAATTCACCGTTTCTGATGTTACTTTGACTTTCGGAGAAATGGAGCCAGTTTTGATGCTAGCGCCAGTGAATGATGCCACAATGCATGATGGTACATTTATGGCACATTTTTGCAATATACATCATATTGCAACGTCAGGGTACTTCTAATAACCAAGGTAAACAGAATAATGTATGAAACATTAAATCATTAGTGAATTAACAGTAATATCGAGTAGAACTGATGGCTTTTGTGCAGCTGTTGTGTCTTGTGAGCTGTTAGCAGATAAGCTAATAAAACTAGACAACACACCGTCCTTCTGTTCTAACAAGTCACGGCTGACTTTCACGTTTAACCACTGTTCTCTAAATCCAAAAAGCAAAAGGACTACACAAACGTTCAGTTTGAACACATTAGAAAACGTCCAGCCAAGTACAACGGCTTCATGGGACACAAAGCTCCTGGACGCATCTGTGCTCTCTCTCTCACACACATGCTGACAAATTTTGGCACTAATACCGCCACCACATTTCTGACAAACTGGTTGGCGTACAGCGAGACACTCAAATCAACATGTTCGTGTTGGCGATCCCAAAAGAGGGAGCTATAAAAAGAGCCCATCACTGAATGACACGTAAATGAACTCCCAGTAAAGCCCTTCTGGAACAAAAACACTTGATGCACAATGAGACTTCATGAGGAATATGAACCGATGCTGAAGTACAACATGGAAATTATTTCAGCTAACAAGGGTAAAACACACTTTCTGACAAAACACACCCAACTGCCATTCAAACACATTTTACACATCATAATAGTAGGTGAAATACAATACTCATTACAGAAGAAGCTCGCTCAAAACTGACGGTTCTCTTATTTACTCAGCCTCCTGCTTTTCCAGACTCCTGCTGTTATTATTATTATTATTTTTCAAGCATTTTGAAGCATCCTTACACCATCAAATCACAAATTTGTCAATTCTATAGGTTCTCTAGGTGCAATCACCTACAACCTTGGAGAGTTCCCAATTCATCACGTCCAAAACAAGTGGTGTCAATCTCAGAATACATTTAGGCAAAGCATTTCTTTGGGAGATATGAGGCTAATAAACGCTTAAAATGTCATGCAATGCCAGCGGATAAGGTTGCACGTTTAGTAAAGTTTACAGAGGGCGATTTCTTGCATTTCGAGTTGAACTGACTTGCATAAACCTGAGAAAAAAACTAAAGAACTCCTTGTATTAGGAAGCATTCAGCACCTTTGCTGCCACAAATTAATCTACCATTATGCTATTATCACACATGGGTAAAAATTACAGGTTGTCTGCCCTTATAACACTACAAATGGTAATCGTGACACAATATATGACGCAGATAATATGCTCATCAGCATGCATTATGTATAATCTCTTGCTCGTGGAAAGCTTGTGTAAGTTCTAGCTCTGCGAGAGGTAAGACATCACCCTCGGACAAACGACGGCATTCTCAGGGACGCTGGGACACGAACCATGAAGTGCTGCACTTTAATGTACATCAGATTTGGCTCAGAATGAAGTTAGTGTTTAAAGCAGCAAGCCCTGGATCACCGTGTACAGTGGGATCTGATGGAAACCAACCAGGTCATATTTCACCCTAAAAATCACTCGGAAAAAAAGCAATAAATCACATTATGAATCTAGGAGAATTAATATTCCTTATATTCTCTGTAAAAAATAAATAAGTTAAAGCTAGAGTAAAACAAATACCGCACTACCATGATGCATAAACACTTCATATTTTAAGCACTGACGGTGAGAACGTCACAAAATCAAATCATTTTATGCAGCGCTAAATATCTCAAAACATGATTTCTTCCTGTGGAGTTTAGTGTGAAATATGGCCCAGGTCCCCGACAGGTTTCGTGAGACGTTTTATTTTGCGTGACATGTCAGCTCACGTTGCATGCTGGGTATGCTTTACGGTTCGCTATAATCTAGCTCTTCAGCGGCACGAAGTGTTTAAGCTCCTCTTCACTCTGTAATACTGTAGGTCGCCGAAGCAGATGTCCACATGCTACACCGATCCATAACCAGGTCCCAAAACGCAGTCATTGGTTGGCCATCCAGCGCTGGCGGCTGAATGATGAGGCTCAGGACGGGACAGACAGGAGAGCGTCAGACGAACAGCTGGATCCTCTCGCGGATGGTCTGTCTGCAGATGGGGCAGGTCTTGAGCGCGGCGCTGCAGTCGATGCAGGAGGCGTGTCCGCACTGGAACACCAGCTTGATGTGGTTGTCGATGCAGATGGGGCAGGTGATGCGCTCCTCCATCTGTCTGTAGCGAGACTGCAGCTGCTCCAGCAGGTTGTGCTTCTCGGAGTTCTCTGAGCTGGGGCTGCTCTCCACCTCCGTCTGGTCTGCTTTCAAGAGACACACATGCTCAGCTCCAAACACAACGCACCGCAGTGCAATAAAACACAACACAATGCAGGAGCGAGCATTACCTCGAGGAAAGAACTACAACTTAATAGTAGGAATGCAACGATATCAAAAAAAAAACTGAGGGATACTTGGAAACAGTATATATTTAGATAATATACATATTTATATTCATAGAATTTATATTATAAATAAATATATCATATAATATATAAGCATAAACAGTTTCTGAAACCTATACATGCATGTGTGTGTTTATACATAATAAATATACACAGTACACACACATTTATTATGTAAACAAAAACCTTTATTTTAAATGCAATTGTTTGACAGCACTAATTTTAGAGTTAAATACTTCTATTGAATGCACTTTGAGAGTTTAAAATGAACCATGTTCCTAAGAAAACTTAATAAAGAAGTCAGTGAATTGACTTTTAGCTGAACTTTAAAGGGGTCTTTCAATATCGATACCAAGATGTTGATATTACCGTTACATCTCTACTTAATAGTAATAAGAAGATCGTAACAGAGAATGGGAATATCATTTCTTTCAGTTGCCCCTGACTGAAAACATTTTCTTTAATTACTGGTTCCATTCATTTTTAATGAAACCAAAGTTTCACAGTAAACTCTCAGAATTACATCACTTCCTGCTGCCTAGTTTGTTCAGTGGCTGTGGAGACCTGAAGCACATGATTTACTGTAGTACAGCTATGACCAGCTCATACCTCATTCTCTTCTACAACAAAACTACATCAGTCCCCCATAAAGGCATCTTATAGGAAAGTTCATGTTTCTTAATGTACTGTTGATTAGAAAGACTAACTTTCCTTGTTTCTTAACAGCCCCATAATCTTTTTCTACAGAAAACCATTCTAAACGGGCTTAATGTACTGACTGGTGAAATAGATGCAGCATCTTCTTGTTCTCTAGTCTAAAATCTGAAGCCCAGTTTGTTTTTTACTCAAACCTGTTTCTTAACAGGTTTTTATGGGGTTTAAGACATTACGTCTTAGTTCTTTGGAACAGTAGACAGTATTTACTACAACCAATGTTTGAGAGAAATTTGGTTCTTCTTGGTAATTCAAATGTCCATACCGAAATATTACCAAAAAAAGATGCATTAAGAGCTGAGCGTATGCTGATCGTAACAAAGTGAGCTCATTTTAAAGAGGATTTATTAAGTGTTATAAACTGCATTTTGTTCTAAAGTGTTTGTTGTTGGTAAAGCTTTTTGATTCTTAAATGTAAAAATGCTTACCTTGTCGAATTTTCTTTGTTATTGTCACCTGGCACCGGATACATTTCTTCATTCTGTGAGCACATTCTGAACAGAGACACACAGGACTGAGTTTCTATAGTATCTGTGTCCCTGGGGCACTCACAAGTCTTCAGGAGCACAGGGATATTTGGAGCAATAGACAACAATACATTGTATGGCTCAAGATTATACATTTCTCTTTTATGACAAAAATCATTAGGATATTAAATAAAGATTATGTTCCATGAAGATATTTTGTAATTTTTTTTACTGGAAATATATCAAAACTTAATTTTTGATTATTAATATGCACTAAGAACTTAATTTGAACAACATCAAAAGATGGTTTTCTCAATATTTAGATTTTTTTGCTCCCTCAGAATCCAGATTTTCAGCTAGTTGTATCTCTGCCAAATACTGTCCTATCTTAACAAACCACACATCAATGGGAAGATTATTTATTTGCTTTCAGATGATGTATAAATCTCAATTTCGACTGGATTTTATGACTGGTTTTGTGCTCCAGGGTCACATATAGCCAAGTAAAACATTTCTAGATCAACATCAATCCAACTGGTGACCAACTTTACTACCATATTGTAAAGTATTTCTGAGTGAAGCTGTATTTTGAGGTCAGGACTTGTCTGTTCCTCTGAGTAAGCTCACCCTCGCAGGCCACGCTGTGTTGACATGGAGAGAACAGCACCAGCAGGGCGAGCTCGGAGCAGATCAGGCACTCGCTCGGGCCCGTCACGCTGGGCATGGCCAGGTTGGTCATGGTGTTGGGCGTAGTGTGTACTCGCCTGAGACTGCTGCTACTGCTGCCTGTGCCACACGTGACGGCTTGAAGCCTGAACACACACACACACACACACACACGTCAAGATCACATCCGTTCATTCTTTAAACCCTCACACAATCAATACACTGAGACACACCTGTGTTTTTCTGCGAAGCTCCTGATGAGAGTTTGCACGCTGCTGTCTGTAACCAGGTCCAGTGGGCTTTTACCTTTATGGTTGGCATAACTGATATCGGCCCCTTCCTGTGCCAAGAAGCAAGCGATAGCAGCTCCTACGTTCAGCTCCGTGTTTCCCATCAGCCCTGAGCTACACAACTACATGCAAAGAAAGAAGGAACAAACACCATTGACAACCTCTCTCTTAATTATGGAAAACAGGACGATCCTACTCTGGTGTGCAATGCTTCTGTATTTCTGCACAGTATGCTTAGCACACAGCAGACCGCCGAGCAAACTACGCGGTACTGTATCCCACAATGCAGTGCTTGATTGGCCTTCCATTTCAAGAGTGACAAATGCACCAGAAGCTAAATCAACTGTGATTTATATCATCTTTTATGAATCATTACTTTTATCAACAAGTACCACTTTCAACTGTGTTTCTCAGAAATCCCTGAGTGCACCTTTAAGTGTGCAACAATGAGGTCACAAGGCAGTAAACAGAAACAATGGTTTGACATTAGTAACCCTGATTCTCTGAAACAATGAGATGAGAGATCCACCTATGGGAAGAGCGTCCATACCTGACCTCTGCAGAAGCATCTAATGACACCAAGTCCGGCTTGACAGACATGAGCATGTGCCCAGTTCCAGGTATAGGACCATCCTTTAACAGAGCACATATTGCAGCTTTTTTCAGTGAGCTTGTTTGAGTCTCGTGCATCAATCTTGGTGGATCTCTCTATGTTTCAGAGAACCTTGGTTACAAACAGAAAACTATTGTTTTCTTCTTTTATCTTGTGTTCCACCTATGGGACCTATGGACAGCTTTTGGTTGACCAATACATTCACAGAGAGGCCCTGAAAGCAAGGGGTCAGTCACCTGCAAAGACTGATAACATTACACAAAGGTGATAGTGCTACATGGTAGAGATAGAGTGTAGTAATACACATACATAATTAAACCCGACAACCCACATAGTAATGAAAATGGTGCCATGCAAAGCTGTATAGACAGTAACAGAGTTTGACAGCCCAGGCTTGAGGAGGAATTGATTTTTTAACAGAACAAGGCTTTATACTCCAGGACAGAAAGAACATCAAGCCAGTAGCGTCTGAAAAAGCCCAGCTTGCAATTTCCTGCAATTAAACTCTTCTCAACAGAGCCCAAGAGGAAGCCATGCCCCTGGTAGAGTGTGCTCTGAAGGGACTCGCTTATATTAATTTGCCAATGATAGGGATTCCATCAGCCAATGAAAGAGGCATTGACAAGAAACAAAGTGCTTCTCCACATTTAAACCCTCCACAGGGTATGCAGAGGACATGCAGCATTCAACCTCTGATCCTGCACAAAGGAGAAAGGCTGTGGGTAGAAAGAGGAAAGCTTGATGACCTCATGTGTGCATGTTGGGAAGCACTTAGGCATAAGTGTCAGGTTGGGCATAAGAAAAACCATATCTCCACCGACAGAGAATGTAGTGCACAAGGAATGAACAGAGAGTACAATGCAAATCACTAGCTGCATTTCCATTACCCTTCAAATTACTCAAATTAAAATTGCAAATTGAAAATATGCCTAATGGAAATGTGCCAATTTCGCAAAAACGTTTTTACGCTTGCATGAGGTGGTTTTTCAGGCTATTCGAAAATTTTATATTTAGCATAACTGCAATGGAGACGTTTTTTTCACATATAAAGGTCACATGGTGTAGGTAAAAAGTCATACTATCATTCTTCAATATACTATATCCTCCAAGAAACACTTCCCACAGAGGCTTTCCCTGCCATTAATGCTTGGACAATTAACAGTGCACAAGTGTGCGGCTCTGATTCGGCCACTGAAGCTGATTGTGGCCACTCTAGTGAATGCTCGTGTCTTAACCAGCACAGCTTCTGTAATGATACATGCATACACCTCCTTCAAATAAATATAACCAGAACACCACCAAAATCCATTGCCATGATATACTGCGGGAGGAAAAAGTTACGTTTTGGTCACATAACATTGGTTAATGGTAACACTTTCACTTGGCAATACTTTTTAAATCAACATTTAGAAAATTTCTCCAAAGTTTTGCGTAAATCTGCAATTGAAACGCGCTTACTGACACATTTGGTTGAAGCCATGGCCAGAAGCAAGGCTGTCTTAAAGACAGAAGCTCAAAAGGATGCTGAAACAAAGCCTCCAGGAACCCACTTTGGAACAGCCCTTCTAGTGATTAGTGACAATAACTGTTAACATGCGCATAAATAATGCAGTTATTTCCAATAATCAGAGCCAGGACTTCATCACATTATGATGTTTACATGTCAAGAGCAGTATGCTAGTATAGCACTGGATGTTTTTTCTCAGTGACTCTGTCCATGGCAGCGTCCTGCTCTTACCCTGCTGTAGAGCACCGCTCCTTCGCCCTCGCCGCTGCTCATGACGGTGGCCAGCTGCTGGCGGCTGAGGGCCGTGTGCATGGCCGTGTCTCCATCCTCATCCTCTGCATTGACGTCTGCCCCCTCCGTCACCAGCAGGGCCACTAGAGCCACGTGACCCTGAGTCACGGCCAGCTGCAGCGGCGTCTGATTGCGATTGTTGCGGATGTTAATGTCACAGCGACCCTTAAAGCCAAAGAGGACAGGATTAGAGCAGATTACAAATACACTGCCGGGCAAAAGTTCTACACACTGAACTGAGCTTAAAGTGATCGTTCACCCAAAAATGTCAGAAAATTCTTCCATAATTCACTCACCATCATTTCGTTCCAAACCTGTAAGACTGCTTTGTACAGTTAAGGTTGAACCACTGATGTCACGGGGACTAATTTACCAATGTCCTTACTACATTTCTGGGGTCAGAAAGCTCTCGGATTTCATCAAAAAAGGTCTTACGAGTCATTAATCACTTTTTGGGTGAACTATCTCTTTAAATGTGTTTTGAATTAAAGGCACCTGTTTATATTTTTGTAGCCAAAAATAAATTGCTTCCGCCAACTGATTAATTCTGTTTGTGTTTTTGTGGTTTGAATATGTGCAACAAATAACATCAACATTCTGAAACAATCATAAACCATTCAAAACTTCCTGGGAATACATTTTCTTTTCTTTTTTTTCAGCTTCAAACACCTACAAAACATTTCAATGTAATAGAAACCCACCAGCCACCAGTTCATCAAATATGGTAGTACTCAAGCTAAACACAAGACACGTGGCAAAAAGTGAGGGTATGAATGTTGTTCAAGTTCGGGGGTTTAAATAAAGCTCTTAAAACAGCCAAGTTGTCACATAACACAGTCACTAAAAACAACAGTGGTAATAACACAAAAATAACTTACAGTACGCTTCTATGTATAGACTGAGAGTTTATTGGGCAAGACCACTGGGGGTTTAAAAGCAGAAATATTTAGTTACTTTCAACTAAAATTCAGTAACAAAAGTAAAGTTGTTTAAATTATCCTTTTCAGGTGGGACTACAATTCTGTAATTCATGTGGTAGAGTTTGTAAAATCTTTTTAGGACAAAGAGTCTGGATATAACTTTATACTGATTAGTTATTCATTAGATCAGATTATTAGACTTGAAGCATTATTGTTATACTTTCAAAACAATTCTGTAAATTCCTCTTGTACATCCATCGTGAGTGTACGACTGTGTGTGTATTTTTCCCAATGTTTTAGGCAGACATTCCTCTTGGAGTTAATTGTGATCTAAGTCTCTCACACCTCTTTGAGAAGGATCTCAGCTACATCCCGGTGGTTGTTCAAGGCGGCCAGATGCAGAGCAGAGAAACCATCTTCCTTCTTAACGTCAGCCAGCTGTCGCGCTCGAGCCAAGATCATCTCCGTCGCTCTGGAGGAACACAAACAAATACAAAGACCATCAGCTCCGTGTGACACCCACAGCGTGAGGAACGGAGATCCAGCACCACTAGGCCTCGCTCAGAAACTTAGACACAACACTTTAAATCTGTTTATCTGCACTCTCAGAAAAAGTGCAAAAGCTGTCATTTACACTGTTTTATGGTTGCTTTTGTTGTTAGGTTTAGTAACTTGCTGTTTTGTGACATCTGAAGTTCATTTTTTACTCAAAATGACCCATTTGAACTCAAACACTATTCACTGATCGTCACCGTCACTGTGTATCATGTGCCAAGTATTCAGGTCTCGGTGTTCATTCAGTTAATAACTGTACTGAGTAAACATACTACCTTTCAGAGAATAACAAGCTGTCTAAACGTGATTAGAAGTGAACCACATGCTCTATTGCCATTTTATTCAGTGCTATGCTGTTTGAGTAAAGTTTACAAATCTGTGCTAAAACTTGCAAAATATGAATTTAGTATATTTTACTTCATTTTTTTTTTAGTGACTGAACCGTGTTGACATGAATTAACCATATCGGTTATTCTACACTTATTTTAAATTATGTATTGCATTGCATTTTAAAGTTGCATTTTAAAGCTCACTCGCTGAATCACTCAAAGCACTTATTAAATGAACATCTGACTCACTCACTTTTGGCTCAAAGCGATTGGAAATGTGTCACAGTGTACTTGAGACGTAAATCAGTCTAATAACTGATATATAGTTAGGACTGTAGGCCAGGAGGACATTATTCAGGAAATGCACAGGTGTGTTCATGTGAGCGATCTTCTTCAAGCTAAGAACCACCCTCAATGACAGACGGCCATCAATCAAATCATAGTGGGGCAGTCTCTGTGAACGGTTGTACAAAAAACACAAAGATAACAGTAGGGTGTGTAGACCTGTCCAAATATAATACGAACAGATTTTTCAGATCTAACAGAAACTAAACTAAATACTAAAAACCTCGAACGAAAGTGGACCCTGACACCCAGATGGTGGATAAAGTGTTACCTTGTTACCTTCCCAGGCCGGGCCCAAAGAGAGGGTTTGCCGGTTTTATGTGTGTGTGTGTGTGTGTAAGAGAGAGAGAGAGAGACTCTCTCTTTCCACATGAATCAAGTTTATTGTCATTCCAGCTCTGCACAAGTGTTTTGCTGGGTCGACTCTGCAGTGCAGGACAACAACACTGAGAACTGTGTGCTATAACCTCACTGCTAACAACAAGCACTACAAACACTGAACAGATGCCAGGGATTCGTGTCGTGTATGCCAGTGTCCCTCAACTGATGGGAGTAAACGGCCAAAGAAACCACCTCAACAACAAAACAATTCTAAATGTTTTTCTGATGCAAGACGTTTATTTTAAAAGACATATGTGAAAGCGGTTTGACACTTCTGTCAGATGCAGTTTAAAGTAAAGAGTGGCTGAGAAAAGTGCGCGGTCCCGATTCAGTATCTGCGGTCAGTTGAGATGCTGACAGGCTTCATGTCCATGTCATTATTCTATCATTATTTTCATTCGTAGCTCGCGCTCTTCTCTAGCCGCACTGTGTGTCACTTCAACGTGTGAAATAAAAGTACAGTAGCCATAAATCACATAAAACAACATTTTTTCGTTCTAATAATAAATATAACAAAGTACACACATATATTATAGAAACAAAAAGGTTTATTTTGAAGAGTCTGCTGAGTTTTCCATTGGCCAGCAGCTTCTCTGATTAGGGGACGCCTCTCTTCAGGATTATGGCTAGAGTAAATCTTTTCCTGGAATTCAGCTATTCGAATCGCCCTTGTCCCTTGAACGGATTTTCTTTGTTTGTCTTTGGGCAGCCATCTCAGAATATTTCTTACTGTTAAAACTGAGATGACGGAAGGATAAGAGGAGTAAACTGCACAGGAGCCATAGGAAGCGTCCCACAGTGGACTAAATACAGGTTGTGCAGTGAATTACTGGCTTGAATTCTTGAAAACTAACCCATTCAATAACAATGTTTGATGCTGGACCGGTTTAGTTCATGGTAGTCGTAGTAGTAGTATATTTTTTATTTAATGCTATGTTAGCATCTTAAGCTATTTTCATGGCAAAAACTAAAATAACAAAAAAATACAAGTATGTTTAGCTCATGGTAATAGGGCTGAAGGATTTGTTAAAACTAAAGAAAATCTGACTGCAAATTTTCAGCGTTGCTGCTATAAAATAATAACAAAGGCATAACATCAGTCTTCTTTTGTCATTCACATTGTACATGGACTTGAAAGTGAGTTCAGACCTATTTTTTTTTTCTCCATCTACTTTTAACTTGTTATATTTGGCACCTAAGTCCACTTAAACATTGTACTGTAAATGAGACGATTATTATTGAGCACCCTAGATGGTGTTTTTCTGAGCTGACAAGTGAACAAACTTAGTAAAAATAAATTCCTATATATTGACTAAGACTCTGCTATGTCACACAAACGAGATGTTCTTGCGACTGTTAATGTTAACATGTTATACAATAATGTGCTTAATTAATCAAGAACTTAATTGATCCTTTTGACTGGTTTTGTGCTCCAGGGTCACATTTAGTAAGTTTACACGGTAACTGACATGAATCAAACAGATATCATTTTCAATTACTTATGATCAATAAATCATTATCGGCCAACCAAAATCTGCACAGCCCCAGCCAGTAACAATATTTTTAATTCAAACTCAACCCTAAACTGAAAACTAAGTCTGACTGGTTCATAGTAATGTTGTTCCAGGACCAACAAGGATAGAGATCCAGGACCGTGTGGTATTTGTGTAAATCATGAGAAGTGTGACTCCAGGAGTGCATTCGAGGCCAAGGGAGGGACTCTGTGTGACAGACATGTGTCCTGTGGCTCTTAAAGTCAACTGTGTCACCGTTATGAAAGAATCTGGGCCACATTCTCGTGACACCGGAGGAAATGTGTACAAGCTTGTACGCATTAACCACGCAACCACGGAAATATTACTGCCACATCCCTCAGGAAATGCCACTTTTACAATGACATGTACTATACATTTCCGCTTCAACAGGATAAGCTATGAAAACATTAAAATACAACAAAACTTACATCACATCGTGTTTTGCCTGAAAGACATTAGAAAGTCGTGGAAAAGTTAATTTTAGTAATTCAACTCAAATTATAAAACACGTGTATTAAATTAATTCAATGCACACAACTGAAGTAGTTTAAGTCCTTGGTTTTTTAATTGGGATGATTTTGGCTCACATTTTACAAAAACCCACCATTTCACAATCTCAACAAATAAGAATATGGTGACATGCCAATCAACTAATCAACTCAAAACACCCTCCTCTCATTTCCACATTCCACTCATTCAGTTCCACTCATTCTCTACTATAGGAGAGGAAGAATTGTATAAACTTGTTAAATCATCTAAACCAACAACATGTATGTTAGACCCTATACCATCTAAGCTCCTAAAAGAGGTGCTTCCAGAAGTCATAGATCCTCTTCTGACTATTATTAATTCCTCATTGTCATTAGGACATGTCCCCAAAACCTTCAAACTGGCTGTTATTAAGCCTCTCATCAAAAAACCACAACTTGACCCGAAATAACTAGTTATTTATAGACCAATCGCGGATCTCCCTTTTCTGTCCAAGATACTAGAAAAGGTGGTATCCTCACAATTATATTCCTTCTTAGAGAAAAATGGTATATGTGAGGATTTCCAGTCAGGACTTAGACCGTATCATAGTACTGAGACTGCTCTCCTTAGAGTTACAAATGATCTGCTCTTATCATCTGATCGTGGGTGTATCTCTCTATTAGTTTTATTGGATCTTAGTGCTGTGTTTGACACAATTGACCACAACATTCTTTTGCATAGACTTGAACACTTTGTTGGTATTAAGGGAAGTGCATTAGCATGGTTTAAATCGTACTTATATGACCGCCATCAATTCGTAGCAATGAATGAAGATGTATCATATCGATCACAAGTGCAGCATGGAGTACCTCAAGGCTCAGTACTAGGGCCGCTACTCTTCACGCTTTAGATGTTACCCTTGGGAGATATCATCAGGAAACATGGTGTTAGCTTTCACTGTTATGCTGATGATACTCAGCTCTATATTTCTTTGGGGCCCGGCGAAACATACCAATTTGAAAAACTAACGGAATGCATAGTCGATATAAAAAAAATAATTATAGGACCTAAAAACTCTGCATGTAATAACCTTGAATGCTGTCTAAGATTTGATGTCTGCTCTGTCAATTCTTCGTCATCAGTTAGGAACCTAGGTGTGCTATTTGATCGCAATATTTCCTTAGAAAGCCATGTTTCTAGCATTTGTAAAACTGCATTTTTCCATCTCAGAAATATATCTAAATTACAGCCTATGCTCTCAATGTCAAATGCAGAAATGTTAATCCATGCATTTATGACCTCAAGGTTAGATAATTGTAATGCTTTATTGGGTGGTTGTTCTGCACGCTTAGTAAACAAACTACAGCTAGTCCAAAATGCAGCAGCAAGAGTTCTTACTAGAACCAGGAAGTATGACCATATTAGTCCTGTTCTGTCCACACTGTATGGCTCCATATCAAACATTGTATAGATTTTACAAAAATTGCTTATTACTTATAAAGCCCTGAATGGTTTAGCACCTCAGTATTTGAATGAGCTCCTTTTACATTATAATCCTCTACGTCCGCTACGTTCTCAAAACTCAGGCAATTTGATAATACCTAGAATATCAAAATCAACTGCAGGCGGCAGATCCTTTTCCTATTTGGCGCCTAAACTCTGGAATAACCTAACTAACATTGTTCGGGAGGCAGACACACTCTTGCAGTTTAAATCTAGATTAAAGACCCATCTCTTTAACTTGGCTTACACATAACATACTAATATGCTTTTATTATCCAAATCAGTTAAAGGATTTTTAGGCTGCATTAATTAGGTAAACCGGAACCGGGAACACTTCCCATAACACCCTATGTACTTGCTACATCATTAGAAGAATGGCATCTACGCTAATATTTGTCTGTTTCTCTCTTGTTCCGAGGTCACCGTAGCCACCAGATCCAGTCTGTGTCCAGATCAGAGGGTCACTGCAGTCACCCGGATCCAGTACGTATCCAGACCAGATGCTGGATCAGCACCTAGAAAGGACCTCTACTGCCCTGAAAGACAGCGGAGACCAGGACAACTAGAGCCCCAGATACAGATCCCCTGTAAAGACCTTGTCTCAGAGGAGCACCAGGACAAGACCACAGGAAACAGATGATTCTTCTGCACAATCTGACTTTGCTGCAGCCTGGAATTGAACTACTGGTTTTGTCTGGTCAGAGGAGAACTGGCCCCCCAACTGAGCCTGGTTTCTCCCAAGGTTTTTTTCTCCATTCTGTCACCGATGGAGTTTCGGTTCCTTGCCGCTGTCGCCTCTGGCTTGCTTAGTTGGGGTCACTTCCTTTACAGTGATATCATTGACTTGACTGCAGATGATTGCACAGATATTATTTAAACTGAACGGAGATGATGACATCACTGAATTCAATGATGAACTGCCTTTAACTGTCAACTGTCATCTGCCTTAATGTCATCTTGCATTATTGACACACTGTTTTCCTAATAAATGTTGTTCAGTTGCTTTGACGCAATCTTTTTGTTTAAAGCGCTATATAAAAAAAGGTGACTTGACAATATTTTAAATTGCTTTCAAGACATGAAATATTGAAGTAAAATAAAATTATTTCTTTAAACTAGAAGATTGTTTGAGAGACAGGTGATTATTTGAAAATTCAGTCAAGATATACAGTTTAGTGTTATGCAAAAAATATCAGGTAATAAGATGGAGGTAATAAAGGAAGACAGAGCAGCAGAGGAACACTTACAGTTTGTTGCCCTTCAGAGCGGCGTGGTGCAGCAGGTTGAAGCCGCGGTTGTTCTGCTGCGTGAAATCGATGTTGGGCACCACAATCAGAATCTCAATGATGCTCCTGAAGTCTTTGGCAATGGCGTCATGTAAGGGCGTATCTCCGTATGAATCCTGACAACACAGAATCACTACTGTTAGTGAACACTGCTGAATCTAGTTTTCACAATGTGTCCCTGCAGCACAAAAGCAGTCATCAGTAGCACAGGGATATTTGTAGCAACAGCCAACAATACATTGTATGGGTCACAATTATCCATTTTTCTTTTGTGCCAAAAATCACTAGGATATTAAATAAAGATCATGATCCATGAAGATATTTTGTAAATATATTAAAACTTAATTTTTGATTAGTAATATGTATTGCTAAGAACTTCATTTGGACAACTTTAAAGATGATTTTCTCAATATTTTAATTTCTTTGCAACCTCAGATTCCAGATTTTCAAATAGTTGTATCTCAGCCGAATATTGTCCTCATAACAAACCATACATCAATGGTGAAGCTTATTTATTCAGCTTTTGTTTAAATCACAATTGGTTTTGTGCTCCAGGGTCACAGATTCAAATTGTACAGAAATGTTAAAGGGATATGCCGCCCCAAAATGAAAATTCGCTCATCATTTGCTTATCTTTTTTTTTTTCTCTTTCTTTTCTTGGCTGTGAGCACTTTGTGTGACCTGCATCACATGGACTCACAGTGATGGACTTGGAAAAGATAGGAACGTTTAACAAACATATACATATAAATATATATATATATATAAAAAAAATCTAATGTAAAATAAAATCACACTGTTATTCAATAACAAAAATAAAAAACTACATATATCAAACTCCTATCAGATCACTGATCCAGTTCCTTAAGCACTCAAACAGCCATGCTAAAGTGATTTGCTGGAGCATGAGGCATGTTTTCTGTCTAACCTGCAGGTTGACGTCTGCCAAGTGCTCCGTTAACACTCTCACCACATCTGTGAAGCCTTTATTGACAGCAATGTGCAGCGCCGTACACATGGAGTTATTCAGCAGGTTCACACTGGCTCCTTTACTGAGCAGCAAGCGTGCGATTTCTGCCTGATTCCTGCACAAACAGCACACAAACCACATGTCACACACGCACAAACAAAGCGAGAAACACATGAGATGAGAAAAATACAAATACATCTAGTGTACAATTACTCTCTACAATACAAAATCTGACTGTTTTTGTACACAAGTCCCCACAAAACACACAGATTTATGAAAAATGTTGAAGAAAAAATTAAGTTATGCCTCCATCAGATAACAGTTGTGTCACAGCGCATCACAAGCCATCAAGTGGATGGTCTCATCTTGTTAGTGACACTGCATGCTACAAAACCATGCTGTTTTTTACAACAGTTACGTAGCTTTTTGAGAATACTTTATTCCTTAAAGGATACAAACCATACTGTCCCCAAAGAAATAAGACGTAACCAAAGGAATTTGTATCCATATTACAATGCTATTGCGTTGTTGGACTAAAAGTGTGCTATGAAATGTCATTCAGTGGACTTTACCTTTCTAACTAAACCGGGATTTACAGCTGTGGATGTGTTTATGACTCTTTATTATGACGGATCTGATATGTACTGCGTTTGGATTATGCATGTTTTGATGTGTACCGCTTATACAAATTTAGCAAATACATTCCTTATAAGCTTTCCACTGAAAAACAGCAATCTGTCGTCGATGCTTGAGGCTTAGATCTTGATAATGATATATAGTTTGTATAGATGATTTTTTTCCTTTAGTTTCATTTAATCTATTCATAAACATTGACACATGCAAATAAAGAGCGTTCAGTGTGCTGGCGTGAAGGTGCAGGTTAACAAGTTAAATTAGTCTTGATCTGGTCTTGGTGTTTTTCCCTCATCATTTAGACAGGCTCGTGTAACTCCACTACTTAAGAAACCCTTAACCCATCTCTTTTAGAGAACTACAGACCAGTTTCCCTTCTTCCTTACATAGCAAAAACACTTGAACGAGCTGTGTTCAACCAAGCCATTTTCACAGAGAACAACCTCCTCAACAGCAACCAATCTGGCTTCAGAAGTGGACATTCAACTGAGACGGCCTTGCTCTCAGTTGTTGAAGCTCTAAGATTGGCAAGAGCAGATTTCAAATCTTCATTACTTATCCTGCTTGATCTGTCCACTGCTTCTGACACGGTTAACCACCAGATCCTCCTATCAACCCTACTGGCAAAGGCCATCTCAGGAACCGCACTTCAATAGTTTGAATCTTACCTATCAGATAGGTCCTTCAAAGTATCTTGGAGAGGTGAGGTGTCCAAGTCACAACATCTAACTACTGGGGTGCCTCAGGGCTCAGTTCTTGGACCACTTCTCTTCTCTGTCTACATGGCATCATTAGGTTCTGTCATTCAGAAACATGGCTTTTCATACCACTGCTATGCTGATGACACTCAACTCTACCTCTCATTCCATCCTGATGATCCGACGGTAGCTATTCGCATCTCAGCTTGTCTAACAGACATTTCTTGCTGGATAAAGGACCACCACCTTCCCACTCAACCTTGCAAGACAGAACTGCTCGTGGTTCCAGCAAACCCATAATTTTATCACAAATTCACCATCAAGTTAGGCATATCAACCGTTACTCCTTCAAAAACAGCAAGAAGCCTTGCAGTTATGATTGATGATCAGCTGACTTTCTCAGACCACATTGCTAAAACTGCCGGGTCCTGCAAATTTACTTTATTCAATATCAAGAAGATCAGGCCCTTTCTTTCGGAACATGCTTCACAACTCGGCTTGTTCTGTCCAGGCTGGACTATTGCAGTTCTCTCAAACCTTTACAATTAAGCCAGAATGCAACAGCAAGTTTAATTTTTAATGAGCTGTAAAGAATGCAATTAACACCTCCATTCATCAATTTGCACTGGCTACCAATAGCTGCTCACATAAAATTCAAGGCATTAATATTTGCCTAAAAAAAACACCACTGGCTCTGCACCCATTTACCTTAATTCATTACAGTACTTAAGACTTCAGACTGCCCTCTAGAATCTTGTGTTCTTGCAAGTGAACGTCGCTTTATTTAATGTTCCCTCCTTGTGAAAGACCTGCCCAACTCAATCCGAGCAACTGTTTCCTTAGCAATCTTCAAGAATCGGCAAAAAACACATCTCTGTTATTTAAAGAGCGCGTTGGTAGAAAATGGGCCTCTGGGCGGGTCCACAGTGCGCGTTGACTTTGCTTATTACACACAGGGATGTGCATCACACAGACAAGCCAAATATTAAAAACAAAAGAATTACAGTGTAAAAGAATATTATTGTGTAGGCTACATAAATATAAAAAATTTAATGATGGATAGTACAGTATTAGAATTAAGCTACCTGTTTGCAATTCAACCTATTACTACTTATAATAATGAAATTGGCTAATTAATTGAACAATTGTGCCAATACACACACACATCTATATTAACTGACTCATCGCGTGAAGCTTTGGTGGATTCCTGCTTGTCCCGTAGATGATCTGCTCGCGTGCTTTAACTTTGCACACGAGCAGATCGGTTTCTTCGCTTGAGAAGTGTTCAGCTTTTCCGCCAACAAATCCCACCATGTAAATAGCGATCCGCCATTGTGCAAGCTCATCTTGATCTTAAAGGGAATGGAGCTGACACTCTGATTGGTTTACTGAACGTTACGCCCATTACTTATTAAGAGAATAGGGACAACCCATTCCAAAAATGCGCCCGCGCACAGACGGTTTTTCCATTGTTAAAATAGCAAAAGTGGATTTAGACACGCCCTGAGTGCATCTGTGCCATGCGCTTTACACTTTGCATTTAGATCGTTTAAATAAGGCCCTTAGTCTTTATCTTGAGCCAAAAATGCTTAATAGTCTTAGTCACATTTTAGTCATTTGAGTCGTTTATCGTTTTAGTCAACGAAAAGTCATTGAATTTTTGTCAACTTTTAGTCATTACTTTAAGTCAAGCTGCTATAAAAGACTCAAATGACTAAAATGTGACTAAGACAAAAAATGCTTGTCAAAATTAACACTGGCTGCAGTTACCAACATTTATTTTCAACATTTATTATCTGTTTTATATGTAGTCTTCAAACAAAAATAGTCATGAATTCTTCTCTCTTTAGACCAAATAAATTAAGCTTATGAGAAATTTGAATCAAGGATTGAATTTGGAAAAACTTGAATAAATTATGACAATTTTCATTTTTGGGTGAACTATCTCTTTAACAGCAGTTATCCAATAACTGTTTTTATGTGAGATACTCTACACGATAGGCATTTGGATTGCTGGCTGTGTATTTGAGCGCTGAGATCTGTTCGCGTGCTGTATGTGAGTACTGAAGAAGTGGAGTGTGGGCAAGAGAGAGTACTTCTATCATCCCGCCTTCACTAAGTTAATCGACATCAAATTGTGACTCCTGGGGAAAAGGGGACTTCTGGTCACCTTATCCCTATCCCAATCCAATGACAGGAGCACATATTTTTAAGGACAAGATAGTAGCCTATAGGATTTATTTTGAATGTCCGGTAGTCCTCAAATAACAATTATAGTCCCATCTTGTCTTGTTAATGAAGACGCAGCATACATTTTGTCATAGTTTTTATCATCAGATATTAGTTTTAGCTTGTCAATGTCTCATCTTCATCACAGAAAAAAATGTTGGTTAACGAATATTTTTCATTGCTGTCTTCGTTTACGAAATTAACACTGTCTGTGATTTGAACTCTTGATATCTGGCAACTGCACATAAGAAAGTCCACAATAATATTTTGTCTCCTGAGATTTTAGTTTAGTTTTATTTTTTACAATATATTTCAGTGTTGTCTTTTATTGTCAATGATACTGCATGTTGATATAGTCACAGTTATTGTTTATTGACTTGTATTGTCGTCTCCTCATTGTCTCATTTTAGTCATGGGAAAAAAGCTTGTCAATGAACATTTTTCGCCATAGTTTCCATAAATGAAATTTAACACTAGACCAAAACACAGGTTGCCCTGCATCTAATACTTGATAATGAACATGCAGCTTTTTCTTATAACGGTCATTGATAACCTATTCTAAAGTGCATGAATAAGTACTGGCTCTCACCCGAACGCTGTGTAGTGTAGCGCAGCATCACCGTCCTCATCTTTAGTTTCAATGCCGCTGTTGGCCTGAAGCAGAACCTTCACCACCTCCATGTGCCCCTGATGGGCAGCAACCTGCAGAGCTGTCTTTCCCTGGTTCTTAATATCCACCTGAAGACAGTCAAACACAGCCTTCATTCAAACACACTTCTGCAAAGACTTTACCTTCCAATCAGATTATCTAAACAAATAATTTACTGAGTCTGACCCTTATTCCATTTAAGATACAGATGAGTTTGTTTCTTCATCAAATTTGGACAAATGTAGCATTGCATCACTGTCTCAGCATGTGCTCTGCAGTGAATGGGTGCCATCAGAATGAGAGTCCAAACAGCCTATAAAAACTATGGCTGCCCTCAACTAAAGATTTTCTGATTGACTAGTAGTCGTTCATTTTAGGCATTAGCCTATTAGTCACACGTTTATTATTAAACCATTTAAATCATAATGATGAGCCTTATCAAGTGCATGCAAAAAAAGCTTGCAACAGCACACCAGCAGATATAATAATTATGAATGTGCCAGGGAAAAACTGCAAAGGAAGCTGAAAGTGAAAAAGTGAAAGTGACGTGACACAGCCAAGCATGGTGACCATACTCGGTATTCGTGCTCTGCATTTAACCCATCCAAAATGCACACACAACAGTGAACACACACATACACACCATGAACACACACCTGGAGTAGTGGGCATCATTTATGCTGTGGAGCCCGGGGAGCAGTTGGGGGTCCGGTGTCTTGCTCAAGGACACCTCAGTCCTGGTATTGCCGGCCCAGAACGAGACTCGAACCCACAACCTTAGGGTTAGGAGTCAAACTCTCTAACCACTAGGCAACTTCCCCCAAACTGCATTAACATTTGAATAATGTATTGATAAACTAATGCATGCTTTGTTTTTGGCATGTTTTTAACACTGACTCATCATCTCCGCAGTTGTGATGCGTCTGTGTGCATGTATCATATGAATTTGTCAGGGTTCTGCCATGACACTCCGTTTGCCTCGTGTTTGATTCCTTTCTTCTTTGTCAGCACATGGCTTTGTTGAAGTTTTTCCACTTTACCACACCCTCTTGTCAGTCTTTGTTGGTCTAATTGTTCTCACCTGTTACTCGTGTGCCTTGCTCCTTATTTATTGTCACCCTCGCCCTCTTGTTTTTCCCAGTTCATGCTCATTCTTACCCTTACTGTCTTTGTCTGTGGTTGAGTATGTGTTCCTGTCTCCCTGTCTGTTTGGTCTTGAGCCCTTTAATTTTATGTTCTAGCCTTGGTCCTTATATATATATATATATATATAATTTATTTTTTTTATTCGGTTTTTGTCATTTTGCTTTTATTACTTATGTAATAAATATCTTATCTTATATAGTTATTCCAGTCCCGGGGGTGTATTCCAGAAAGGAGGTTCAACAGACTTGAGTTCAAACTTGAACTCGGAGTTGACTTACCCTGAGATTGGAAACTCTTGAGTTTTGGGTTTCAGAACATCTGAACAGAGTTTTGCTGGGTACACACCAAAAGATAATCGGGATGGTTCTACAGATTATTTTATCAGATTTTCCCTTGGTGTGAGGTGTGTTAAGACTGTCCGAGCCAGATCAGAGAAACATCGGAGCCGCCCCGATCATGAATTGTAAATATTAAACATGTTTAATATTTACGATCAGAAGTCCTGATGTGTGTGTGTGTGGGGGGGGGGGGGGGGGGGGGTTTATACAACATGTCATGTAAAAAATAATTCCAAACACTATCATAGCAATTTCTTCCTGTATATCATTCGCCATGCTTTTTCTGAAGTCTCGCGAGATTTCCTGTGTTCACAGTCGAGACTCTGGTTGAAAATCTGTTCGTGTGTGGTGTGCTGTCTTTGTCACATCATGGCACAACACACACTATAGGAGCAAAACGGTTAAATCTAGCATTTTTATCCTCATGTTTGATGTAAAACATCTTTTGGTGTGTACCCTGCATTAGTTCAATCCACTCTGAGTAGGCTGGCTCTGAGTTTAGTGCATGCACCACGACTATGAAAGGCCATTATCAATGGAACTCCGAAATAACGATTCACCATGGCAACAGCTCCCGCCAAAAAGACTTCTGCATACTACGGAATATGTAACTTTAATTCTAAATTCAAAGCTTCAAGCGGGAAATGGTTGTAGGCCAATGTTACATGACTTTGATATTTACTGAATGTCAAATATTTTATAGTGTATATCTATTACAATGTGCAGCAGCTTTTTCCCCACAGTCTAATGCTTTTTCACATAAATAAATGTTCTCTAATCCAACGTGCTACATTTCTTAATTAGGGTACTGAAAAACATTGGACTTCTATTCAGATGCCAACAGCAAGAAGGCCGAGACTCATAAAATGTGAAATGAATCTGCACCAGCACTACTGACAGATGAAGAGAAGGTGGCCACAATACTGATATTAAAATCCAACAGGGAAAAAAAAATAATTAGTTCCTTTTGTATTTGAAGAACATAAAGATGAACCAAACTGTGAATAATTTGTGTTTATTTAACAGCTGTGGTAAGGCATAGATAACCTTACACTACCTTTCGATATGGCATCCTTCCAGTCCATTCAGTAATCAGCTTAATTTTCCGAAGATGCGATGGTGAGAATGTGTGTGTAATCAATGCATCTAACCACACTGGAAATCCTAAAGGAACTTCTAGTTATCAGCTTACTTAGAGGTTGCAGCCAAGTGAACGCCATTTAAAATTGTTCCGTTCAAATACATATGCATGTTGATATGGCAAAATAAATATAATCTAATTAAAGTAAATCCTCTGCTGATGTAAATGTAACTCCCCGCGAATTAATGCAGCCTCCTCATCTACAGGATCCCTTATAAAAAAGACATGCCATTTTAATCTAGTTCTAGACATCTAGACATGCCAATCTAATTTAGATTCAACCACTCATGTTGCATGTATGCAGCATCTTTGTTTGGACGGAGAAGGTGCTTTCATTAGTTTCATTATTATTCTGAGAGTACAAATAAATAGTCTTTACAGATTCAAAAGATATATTACTCTCATCCAAAAATGAGGGAGTATTTCAAGAGCAAGTGAGCGCACCGGTGCCTCCATTGAGCGGCCATGTAAAGTGGCTGCTACTAACTTATTTCAGGTGATGAGCCATGTTTGAGATCGGCGAGCGTTTGGATGTCCTGCCCAATGTATTACCACATAGACCAGCCGTTAACGATCTATCCGTCAAGGACTGTGTGACTTCGCCACTTCCCATGGATTTTTTTCTTCTGCAACCAATACATTTTGGTT